>NW_020537026.1:0-22292 GCF_003426905.1 Ctenocephalides felis | reverse complement strand
AAATTGGATGTGTAATATTTTGTAAATCTGTGGTAAACATTGTGGGCATTAATTTGAAATCGTAAGTGTGTCATATTTATTTTAATATTTAAAATTTTACTTTTAAAATTTAATTAATAGCTAGTACCCACATTATTTTTTTGTAGTTATAAGAATTACATTGAACACTTACATTATACTCTTTGGGCAAATATTTTAACATTTGTGTTTTTATTAAATGAACGTTTTGGAAAAAATCGTTTAACACAAATCATTTTTACTTAGTCTCTGATAACTTATGAACAACATTTTTAAAAAAAGCGTAAATATTCAATTAAAATTGAGGTTTTACATGCGAAATCGAAGTCAATTTGATACCAATGCGAAATATTTAGTGTTAAAATTTGAAAATTAATTTTTTGATTTAAAAAATATATTATTATTGTTAGGTATTGTTTTGTCGTTATTCAAGTCAATTTTCACAAATATTCACAAATTTCCTTCATTAGTTTTTCTCTGCATGTACCAATTCACTAGTTTATTTACATTACGTTATGCTAATATTGAAAAGTTTAGAGATATCCATTTCAAAGCAAAAAATGTAAATAACTCCAGGAATAATATATACATCTGCAATAATATTAGCGACTCGTCAAGCATAAATATCAGAGACAATTCTGCACAATTCATTTCAAATGATTCATTCTCTCGAATGATTCAACGACGAAACAATTCATGAATATGCAAATTTTATATTGTTGTGGACCATGACTTCTGGAAAAGCTTCAAATAAATAGATAGAGTAGAGACAAATAGATTTTTGAAGCCTCTATTTTTAAATTCTATATTTTTCCTTTTACAACACTTTACTATTTCATATCTTATGACCAACTTCATAGCCCATTGTGCTATAACAGAACCATCTATCTAATTGATTCACACTAATGGCCGTTGTATTCAAACTTATAACTACTTAATATTAGAATATTAATTATGTAAGAGAACTTCTTCAAAATTTGAAACAAACTCATGCAGAAAAAAATTTGATACCCGATACTGGCTGATTTATCTATCCTAAGTTTAGCCTAAAAAAATTGAAATAGATATAACTGATTAATCTAGGCTGATTTATCTATCCTGAGTTTATCCTAAAAAAATTGAAATAGATATAACTAATAACACAATTTGCTTCATTTTTAACTTCTACCTCCCATCGTTATTTATGCAGTTACTTACTTTAGAACATTACAGATTTTATATGAAAATTTCCAGTTATTAGCAGTCTCATGCATTTATAGTTAATACAACATGATTTTTATTAAAGCTTAATTAACTTGTATTCTATTTTACGACTAAGCTCTCTTCTTATTTAAGAAACGTTTGTATCATTTACTAATAAGCTTTATTTCTTATTCTCTTTTCAGGTATGTAAATTTCTCCTAATTGCAAAGTTCGTAGGATGAATGGTACAAAGAAAATACTTTAGGTAAGCTTTTCGTTTTTGTAATTAGCGAGATAATTAAATTGCACAAAGATTACTTTCCGAGGATATAATGCTAATTTTTGTCATTAAAAAGAAAATTTAAGATAAATAAAAGAAGGATAAAGGAAAAGCCTTGGGATCGGTTTGTAATGGAAAAAGGGATATTTATTTTGAATTGAATAATATTTGGAAGAAATTATACATTTTAATTATAATATATATATATATATATATATATATATATATAAATGAATATGGTGTCCCAGAACTCAAGTTCAAGCCGAAACCCGGTAATCATAACTGTCATAAAATAAAAATATCTCACTTAATAAGGAAGCTTTAAGTGCTACCCAAGCTTTCGTGCAAATGCGACAATTTTTGGGTTATTGTGGTTAAATAGTATTAATTTTGCTAATATAAACTTCGAAAACGTAATCGTAAATAACATTTTTAGGACTATAGTCAAAAATAATGACACTATATTGCCTCAAATTTTAAGAATTGAGACTTTTTGTGAACTATGTAGTTATAATTTTCAAAATTGATCAACTTTGAGTGTTCCTTTTTAAAAAAAAAAAATGCACTAAGGAGTGGCATCCATTAATCACGTGACCGATTTTTTAGAGAATTTTGGACCCCCTCTCCCTTGGTAATATGTGGTGATATTAAAAATTACCCCCCCTCCATCGCAAATTGGAGAAAAATCGTAAAACTTTTGAATTTTTTTACAAAAAATGTTTGGATTATTTTTAAATATTTTTGTAAAAAATAAATACACGTGATATTTACTAGACCTTCCCTCCCCCCACGTGATATTTCGTAATTTTTTATCAAACACGCTCTCCCCTTAAAAGCTTCATGTGATGTATTAATGGACGCCCCCTAAAGAGTGTTGGCAAGTTTCATCAAAAATTGGCACATTTAGTCAGGATTATAAAATAGTAAAATACTTGATAGTTTCATAATGAGAAGATCAAGTAGAAAAATAAAAACTTCAAATTTTGACTAGATCCACCGATATATATCGAATCACCATCATAGCAATTGATTTGATAAATCAGATTCCCAGACGTTCGATGTTGAAAGGAGTTTTTGTTCTGGTAAAAATTGTAGTGGTGTTTCTGACGAATTTGTTAACTAGATGGTGTCTTCATTTATTCAAAAATAACCGACAGAACTTATTATTCGTTATTTTATTTCACCTATATCTTGTCAAATACCTTACCATTTATTAGGGCAATTCCTCAAGCAATCAACTATTGGCGACGAGCATGACTTACATGTATATGTATACAAATGCATATACATATATTATATATTTGTTAGGGTGTATATACCAAGAAATCTCATTTACCATGCTCAACTTGCTCTTTAGCTTTATGTATACACTTGGGAGCTCTCAGTACAGTGACAGCACACATCGTCTTACTACTAAGACTTTAGATCTCGTATGCGAACTGAGGGCATTAATTATAAATATCTAATTCAGGAATTATGTTCTTAGATACTCTATTACTAGAGGACGGAATATTTCAGATTAATTGGACATTTGTTAATTATGTTGTTCCGCTTAATCCAAAATTCGAGGAGAAAATAATGGACTGATGGTTGGCACAATCAATTGTTGACTTTGCTTAAAGCAATCCTACTTGTATAGAATACTTTATTTTATATATTTTTTATTTTGTTCTAAAAATTTATTTATTTGGCCATCTGTATATATCCATATTTATATATGTATATATAGAATGCTAGAGTAATATGTAATACCGCAGTTCTCACTCACCGCAATATCAGTATGCTTTTATTTTCCGCGTAGCATTTGAATGCTTTTAACTTTTGTCTATTTTCATAAGCCACAAATATATGATACACGAAGGTATTTTGGACTATGGGAAAACTATTCGTGCAGAATGACGATAGTAAAACAACTAGGTCCGCATTTAGAGAAAAAAATATTTTTTTATCTCCAGATTAACTTACATATAGATTAGAATGCATTACATTTTTTTGGTTTTTAGCTCTTCTAGAAAAATATTAAATTTTTGCAATAATTAATAATGCAACAATTTTTATAATGCAACAATATTATAATTGAGTTAAAGTTGTCTACTCAGACACCATTTTTTAAATGAAAATGACGTCTCTATCTAATCTAATCCCTTAGACATTCGAAATTTATATATCCTCAGTCAAAAACAGTGATCATTATTAAACTACCTCCTAATAATTATTATTATTTTATGACCTGCCATTATTAACTTCCCGTAGGGTAAGTTATTGTAATGGGCCGAAAATCGGAATTGAAAATTTTTACATTTCTCGACGTTTTGAAGGTTTCTGAACGTTTTGGCATACCTCAGAAAAAATGGATGTGTGTGTGTGTGTGTGTGTGTGTGTGTGTGTATGTATGTGTGGATACAAATTTCCAGTCACGTTTTAGGGCGCACGGATCAACCGATTTGAATGTTTCAAAAAACATTCGATTCCTATTGATTGGGAAAGAGCTGATTAGTTTTTGGCTAAGGCAGGTCCAGCCGTTTCGGAGATACGGAGCAAAGAGTGCAAAAAATAGAAATAGAATTTTTGAGCGAACGGAGTATCCGATTTGAATGATCTAAAAAACATTAAATTAGTAATGATTGGGAGAAGTGTTTATTAGTTTTTGGCAAAGGCAGGCCCAGCCATTTCGAAGATACGGAGCTAAATATGTAAAAAATGGCAGTTTTTGAGAGAACTAAGCGTCCGATTTAAATGATTCAAAGAACTTTCTGCTTGTCTTAACAAAATAATTGATTTTGGAAAAAAAATTTGTTCCAATTTTTTTTTTTTTTTTTTTTTTTTTTTTTTTTTTTTTGTAGTATTTGTATATCGAAAATATTTCAGATTTTATTTTTAATTCTGACTATAGTTCTAATATACTTTAGAAATAATTTCAACTCTGCAATTCGGTTTATATAATTCTTATAAATATTAGACAATGTTACTATATTTATAATAATCTATTTGAAAACATTCAATATTCCTCGATCATTTCGTTACGGTGCGGGAAGTTCCAGCAATTTGCCTCAAGGCACGATGCCATAATTGCCTCAAGACAGAATTCCACTTACAGCTAGTTAGAGTCTTGTTTATAATACATTCAATATTTTGCGGAGGCGTTTGCTTATTATCTAAAGTGTGTCAAATGCTTTTAGCGAATACGTATGAGATTTCACTATCATTGTGAAAAGATAAAAGATCAAATAAATATTTCTAAATGTACTAAATTGATCCTGAATTATTGCTATTAGGATTAGTGTAATGTGTATAATAAACTTATTTTTATCACTAGGTTTAAAATTTAAGTGTTGGGTTTGCGGTGTATTGTTATTGTTTGTATGTGGTGAAAGAATTTAAGTGCACTTTGAAATATGCTTTACAAAAATATTTTTTTATCACCAGAGTAACTTACATATATATAAGAATGCAGTATTTATTATTGGTTTAACTTTTAAACCAGCATTCAAGACATAACTATCATAATGTAATTCCTTATTATTAAAAGTCAGCCCAACAGAAATCTAGTTGAAAAGCTGAGTTAGAGAACCAAGTCAGAGTTAACCGAGTTAGAGAACCAAAACTATGTTAGGAAACCAAAACTAAGTTTTGGTTTATAACCAACTTGAAGTTAGAAAACCAACTTGAAGTGAGAAAATCAACTTGAAGTTAGAAAATCAACTTGAATAACTTATGCATCAACTGCAATATTAAAATAATTGTTTGAAATACGTACATTTTACTACAAATTAAATTACAATAACCAACTTGAAGTTAGAAAACTAACTTGAAGTTAGAAAACCAACTTGAAGTTAGAAAACCAATTTGAAGTTAGAAAACCAACTTGAAGTTAGAAAACCAACTTAAAGTTAGAAAACCAACTTGAAGTTAGAAAACCAACTTGAAGTTAGAAAACCATGTTGGTAAAGGAAACCGAGTTAGGAAACCGAGTTAGGAAACCGAGTTAGGAAACCGAGTTAGGAAACCGAGTTAGGAAAACCGAGTAGGAAAACCGAGTTAGGAAAACCGAATCGATAGCACAATCTTGTTTGGTGCATATAGTCCCCATTTAAATACCTTCTCAACATTCTCCTATTTCAAATCAGTTTACATTTTATAACTTTTAGTGAACAATTCTTGTTTTGTGAACAAATTTCAGCATATAAATACCAACAAGATTCAAATAACTTATGCATCAACTGCAATTATAAAATAATTGTTTTAAATACTTCCATTTTACTGCAGATTAAATTACAATAATTTAACTAAATAATTTCATACTTATTATTATTACATGCAATTATCCAACTGAAATACTTGTTCAACTATTCGCTTTGACCCATTTATTTTACGACCGTCTCAAAATGTAAATCAAATTTTATCGCTGGAAAATGGCCATAATAATTAAATTTAATAAGTGAACTTCATAAAATCTTTAAGTATTTTTCCTGTAGCAAAATTATTGACATGGTACAAGGCATTTAATATTCAGTGCATTTTTTTTTAAATGGAACATGAACGATTTGGTATTTCAAGTAGCGATAATTTTAATTATTGGCCATGTGTTGATAGAAATGTAGAATATGTCGAATTTTTTTAATACTGCCAGCACGTGGTAATAAAACATAAAGATTTGCTTATGATGTATAATTAAATAGATTTATGATTTTAATCTTTTTACTATTGTAATTATTCAGTTATCAAAATTAGTTCTTATGAATCTACAAAGTAGAAATACATTTATAAACTGTATTTATATTACTTTAGTTAACATATCAATTTGCCATAATATGCAAAATATATTTTAAATTTATTTATACAAATAAAGATGAACTTAAGAGACTACAGACTATACAAAACAGGCACTGTGACTAGCACTAAACCAATAGTAAGGCTACAAACAGACAAGATGCTACTATTTAACAAAATACACACAAACAGACTGCAAGGCGAAGTAGGAGTTAGTTCATTTGTCTAATAAATATTTATTCATTCATAATATATTTTTATAATAAAATTCATATGTTTTTATATAAAACAATTTGTTCTATCATATGTAATCTGACTTCTGTCCTATGTGATTTGGAGAACGTCTACATATTGCATTATGTTGTCAGGGGGTCATTTGAACTAGAAAATAATTGAGACATTTGTCGGATACATAAATAATATTTTTTTACAAAACTATTGCACATTGTGTGTTTAGTTAGAGAAATAATCTAGGTCATTGCTTACAAGTTTATATGGCTTGGAAATGGGTTTGAAGATAAGCAAGTGATTTCAGTTTTTTATGGTGCATGTCTGAACAATTAAAAAACTATAAATAGAAATGATATGTAGTTAAAAAATTATGCTTCTCTGTAAGTACTCTTCTGAAAATTATATTTTTTTTAATAATTTGCTCAACACGTTTGCATATCATAATATCTGACAAGCATTTGCAATTGCAATTTGATTTTTTTGCAATGTGATTCTGGTCAGTTTATTAAATATTTTTTTATATTACTATTATATTTATTTTCATAATGAACTTTTCCATCTCCCAAAATAGTTTTTGTATATAATATTAGTAATACAAATGTGTAGTGAAATGTTAGCATATATTTAGTGCACGTACATAACATTGAAAAGTCAAAGGTCTTCTTTATCTCGAATTGCATAATAAGATGACTGTATTCTTGTATTGACAAAAGACGCTCTCATTACTAATAATTACTTGTATGTTAACATGTGTAGAGTAAATATTTTTGTAAAAAAATACAAAGGAAGCCGATCCAAAAAATGTATAATAAAACTTAGATACCACCTTTTCACTATTTGTTGATACTCATGTAATCGCTTTCTATTTCTGAAAATTGTTCAAACTAATCACTTATCGTGCAAAAAATGATTGTTTTATAATTAAACCAATTTTTGTAAGTCTATAATATTTCAAGATTTTTCTCGCCAAAATTATGTTCAGAGTCCTTATCCAGTTTTGTCGAATGAATTTCTTTGAAATCCAAAATCACAATCACAAACTAATTTCTCGATATCAAGTTGTGTTATTTCAAATTTTTACTTAAGGTTATGGATCAAATATAATCTCAAGTGAAAATTGTCTTTGCTGCAACATATATAATATATAGTTTACACATAAAAAGATGAATGTTTGACCACTTGGTTGCCCTATAGAGAAAAATACTAGGTTGGAACAAATTTTAGCAAATAAGATAGAAAATTTTTAAAATGCACACTGCATACATCAATGTCGTCATCTACAAATTCATCAGAATCCATTCTATTCAGTAAGCAAAAATACATCAAAGAAGCTCTATCTATTTTAGCCGAATGTAAATATTCTATAGCTAAATATTTCGGTCATATCCTTTTGTGACTCATATGAGATTCGACATTAAATACAAAACGTAAAATAAGCCATGTGTTTCGCGAAATTTCTCATCCGCCGCACGTGATATTTGATCTCCGAGACGACGGAGGCTGTGCAGACTATTTTGACTGGCCTGGAACTGGAACTGCGATTTTTTTTTATGATTCTTGATGATGGATAAATGCTGTTTGATTAGTAAGAAATTTAATTTTAAGAAATGGTTATGTGTGTTGATTCGGAAATTCGTGTTTATATTCATATGAGGAGTTGGTAACCAGAGTGGGCCAACCAACAAATCGGGGCAGATCGAGATACGTTGAGGATATGATGAGTTTTTCGATGAATTTTGTAGCCAAATTGCTGAGCGACCGAAAACGCCGACAAAAAATTATATCCATACATACATACAAACTCACACAAACACACATACACACACGCACACATACATCTATTTTTAGTGAAGTATGCCAAAACGTTCAGAAACCTTCAAAACGTGAAGAAATGTAAAAAAATTCAATTTCGATTTTTAGAGATAAAATAAAAACATTTTAAAAAATTGCAAATTTTTCAAGTCAGGTTCAGGAATTTGGGATGGTCCACCTTGGTTACAAATTCAAATATAGATTTTTTTTAAATCCTGAAATCCATAAATAAATTTTACCAATTCTCAAAGCACAATACAGTACATGCAAATGCTATACTTAGCAGACAACATAATTGGACAAAAATATTTTCACAATCTCATGCATCTTTTAAAAATCGTTAATAATTTACATTAATTGAGACATAAATCGAACTGTCACAAATGAAAGCCAACAGATTAATATATACCATTAATTAATTATGTAGTCATCACAACTATCTTCCGATAACGATTCAATGAAGATGCGACATTTCCATAACATTGAATGAATACATCTGATGATTGTCCCATATGAAAGTGATATCAAATAGTGAATTGAAATATATTGTATGTAGATAACATGTTATGATCTCAAGTTTTGTTAGAAGACACGATAACAGAGTTACAGAGTTCTTATGCCCCATTTTATGATATTTATTATACTAGAGTAGAGATAGTGCTTATGTAAACAATACAACAATTATGAAATTCTATAATGACTAGAATGATCAGATAATTGTGTGGATAGTAGTTGAAGTATCATTAATTTGATTCATGTTTTGTGTTGAATTGAATTCTTGGGTAAATATTAAATAATAGGAAGAGTATTTTTTCCTTAACAGATTTTTATTGTAATTTCTTACATCACGCTTAAGCATCATATTTTTTGGAGAGACTTAGCTTATTGGAAAACAAAATCAAGTGGTTCAATGCAGAAATTATATTTTGGCACTTTTTATTTGAACAGCTATTTTTATTGAATATTTGCTTCTTCTGTAATAAAGAAGTAAAAAAAACGATCTGTTGGCTTTCAAGTCTATTATCCTGTAATTTTGATATCACTATCGGGAAAGCAATTAGATTAGACACTAAAAAGAATATAATTAAAGCATTTTTTTTCCAAGATTAAAAAGAGCAATTACATTTCGAACAATGCATTAGGTAATAGTCCGTAAATCCGGACTCTGCTGTTTTTTTTTACTTATTATTTTTTAATTTTCTTAAGAAAAATTCTTAGTTTCTGATAGAAAATCCAATTTGCTAATTTTCTCGATGTTTCAAATCAATCTGAATAGTTTGAGAATAAAATTGGAAAATGTATATGTCTTTGCATTTGAAAATTTTCAAAATCAGCTGCACTGTTTTCTTTTCAAGGATTTTGGGTTTCAAGGAAATCCATTCGATAAAACTGGATAAGACTCTAAGAGCATGTTTGGTGAGAAATCCTGAATATTATATAATTATTACTTATCCTGAAATTTTAATAATATCATTATTTTTATTATTTAATTAAATTTGTTTTCAGCTACTTGTTATTAAATGGTATTTTAAAATTTCTAATATATTCAAAAAAACAGAGTTATAGTAGTAAAACAATAAAATTACTAGTTAGTTAGAAAAATATATATTTAAATTCTTTGTAACAGGATTTGAGTAAGTAAATTAGTGGCTTTTTCGGCAAATAAAACCGACGAATTTTTATTTTATAGTTTAATATATTCGAGTTTAAAAACGACGTCGTTACATGAAATTTGATTATAGCAAAAATGATTGTTTTTTTCAATTTTGAGAAACATCACCTTGTGGATACCGATTTTGGTTCTGTGGTAATAGATGAAAATATAATCAAAAAAATATTTCCCTGAAGATTTGAATATAAATAATGGAAAATGATAGCAAATGTGCAACCAGACGGTTACTGTTTCTTATTTGATAATATTTAGGATTTAAATTTAATAATATTAATATATGACTTTTACTACTAATCCATGAATAAAATTCGATCTGAAATTATTTAAGGATGCTTCATCTACGATATAGGCGAGCCAGTATAAGGATTAGAGAAAGGAAATATCATATATCCAGAATCGTAATTCCACGAATATCTGATATTCATACCACTCCTGATTAACGAAGCATAATTCCTATTTATATATTATAGAAGAATTTATATCGTCTATTTTGCTATACTTGGAATACCATTTGGTATGCAATTTGTAATTTTATATCTGCCATAATACTGTTGATCAGTAGAATGATATTGCAATAATTAGGTGCAGCAGAAAATATATTTATCTGTGATAAAATAAAAGCTTTGGTATTTTAGTAATTTTATTGTAGATACGGGATGCAATACATTTAAAAAAATATCAACACTATTGTTTTTTCAAAATTTCCTAAAAACTTGCTCAATTATCACAAACACTGTATCTGCTTTCCTGTTTACCAGTTTGCAGAGAAAAATGATGAATCTAAATTGAAGGCATTTGTTGAAACTATGTTATTATTTAACAATATTTATTTTGAACTGCCTCACAGAGCATAACAAAAAAAATTTAAGTAGATGATTATTATCTCTGGAGCTTATAATCATCACTTCTCATTTTGTCCAATTTACATCTTTAGATATCACCTATATGCTCTGCTCAGAATTTGAAACTACTTTATTATTTGAATAGCATCATCAAACTATTATTTGAATAGCATCTTCAATTTTAATTTCATAATAATCCTCCTATTACTAATATTTATAATTCCCTGTTTTGTAAATTTTCAATCTCAAAAAAATAAGAGTCCTTGACTTATTTCTCAAACTATGTCAGTAGTTTGTAATAAACGCATTTCGTGCGTGCTCTACTATGTTAAAAAACAATAAACTCATGTATTTTCACGAACAAATATTATCATTAAAAGTAAAAATAAACTTAAATTCAAGTGAAGCATAGACAAAACAATAAATGCAACTTTAGATTAAAAGTTATGGGAGGAGGAAATATAATTTCAAGGTAAAGACTTCACTAGAAAGAAACATGATAATTAAATTAATTTCTATGTAAGTTGTAATACATTTTTTTTATTTATCTTCGATTGTTGTATTTGCTCAGTACTTCTTATTATCATTATTCCTTACTTGTTTCAATTTGTCCTATTATTTAAAAAAAATAGAAAATATTTTCTTGCTGCTGAGATTCAGTAGGTTCTACTAACTACAGAAGAATTCGGCAGTTTTACCTATTATCTTCCTTTTTTTATTTATTTAGAGAAGGAAAAGACAGAAAATACACTAATTTTCTATAAGTCATTGTGATGTGTTCTCTTCCTTTTTAATATAATGAATTATCAATATTATAACTCTAAAAAAAATTCTTAGTAAATTTATGACAAGTACCAAGTTATAATAAATATGTGTAAAATTAGGAACTTGATAAGAGTCATTCTGGACTTCAAATTTTTTATGGAATATTTTGCAAGATTTAACTATTTACAGGCTTACAGTTTATCTGTGCTTTTATATGATTGCACAATTATTATTTGTTTTGTCCCTGATTAAGCATTATTTTATTTGTTTCGTCCAAGCTGTGTTTTTGAGCCGATATGCCAATTTTATGAAGATTTGCAATTATTATTATTATTAATCCTTACATTTTCTTGGAAGACTGACAACGCACTTCGAAGTGCCAGCATAACAATATCTTAAAGATAATAAATTGTATATAATATAAGACCTTATTTTAGTATTGCTAATAAATTTTATCTCCGTCTCATATTTTATCATGAGGTCATTAATATGTTTGTGGATGCAAAATGCAATGTTTATTAAGATCAAAATGCATCATCCGCACTGCCCATCCTAACTTGATCAAGATTGCTTTATTTCCGGCTCGATTTCTAAGAATTAGCTCGCCAAATTCTCTTACACACGTCATATATGAAAGATTTTGAATTATAAATCTTTCATTCTGTAAATTAACACCTAATAATTTTTACTGATTCAGAATTCAAATTTTGAATTTATGAATCAGGTTTCTCTGCTAATCATGTTGATGGAGCCTAAGTTGTTAGCCAAATAGGATTCTTTCATAAAATATTAATATAAGTTGGACTTTTTTTCGACTCAATGGTGAAAGCAATCACGACGATTCCAGATTTGATAAAAACTTTCGACAGCCCGATATCAAGCAGGAGATCAAAACTAGTCATGTCCGATTTTACTAGCCACTAGCCTAAAAATATCATCAGCGTCAGAAATGTTTTATTAATTAAAATATATCTAATAAATTTCAGGATAGAAATCTAAAAATTACTTATAACAATTGCTAGTAAATTCTGAACTAGAAATTGTTCTTCGTACCATAATTTTTTTCTGTACCGAGATACATCCACAAGTATCTTTGGATCTTTTAGAACCACTGGTTGAAGAATATTTTTCACAAAGACAAGGAGCATTCGTATGCACAAATATTAATGTGTACATTAAATGTTTTGACCGTGATAAATGGTTTAAATTAGCGCGCGAAGAAAGCTCAGTTCTCTTCGTTCCGGAAGCAACATTTTCTGTCGTTATTTTTGAATTTGTTTGAGCTTTTTAGTAATTCGAGCCATTTGTTAATTCCACAATTTTTACAAGTTTCGAAAGTTTTCATGATTCATCAAATAAGCCTTAGAAATTCTATCCAAGGATTTTATTTTACCAGTTTCGTTCCATTGAAGTTGTCCATTGTTTATAACTACATATAATTATCTTGTAGCTTCTCTTGTAGTGCTTTTAACAGTTTGTCTTATTAACTATTAATAAATCATAAATGTATATAAGTGAAATATAAATATAATATTGAATTTTATGAAAATGATTTGGTCCATTTTTGCGTTCTAACGTTACCAATTTCCTTCCTATTCCAGAAAAATATTAAAAAAAATTTTTTTAGATTCAAAAATTCCTGAAGACATTCAATATTTATGTAATGTTTAAAATTAACAATATTAATTATTTACATAAAATATTTGTAAATATCGTTTTTGATAAAACAAGAGAATTTTAGCTATCTAGAAAATCTTATACATAATTCATCCCTAAGAATAGCTATACCTTTCTCCTACCAAGATTTGATTATTTTTACACGGACATTGGGGATTTTTTAGGATTCGACCTTTAAACCTGCATAAATTGAGACCGGATCTGCTAAAATACGACCGTATTTAAATTTATAAAATATTCATGAACATAGTTTTTTACGAGCACCCAAATACATTCTTCGAAACCCTGCATAGATTGACAAATTTTTCTGAATATTGTATTTCTAGGGGAAAATAGAACATGTAATTTTGTTGTAAAATCTAGGTTTGGTTTATTTCATTTATATTGAAATGAAAATGTATTTCTGATGATAGTTAATAATATTAGTATAGTATTTTTAATAATCTTCTATGACACAAATAGCATTCGAAGTCATATACATAAGTGTGATCATCAACTTAGTCCATTGCAATTATCAACAATAAAACAATTTAAATTAAAACTAACGGACTGTTAAATTACAAAAGTTCGTTGGCACGGTTTTGTTACAGACAATTTGTTGCAATTGTGTCACACATCTTATGTCATTAATTGTGAGGAAAAAAAATTCTGAAGATTTTTTCAAGAGTTAATGAATGAGATAATCAAAGTTTATAGAGCGCGTAAATTATATAATTATAGGTTGTAAATGTTATATAGAAGATTATTTTTATTAATTGATTTGCAATCGAATGCTGTACTTAATTGAATTTTTGGAAATTGTGATTAATCATTAATATCACATTAAAATATGGGTAGTGCGGGGCACAAAGGTCCACTTTGATTGACGAAGTAATTATGCCTAAACTAATTTAAGTACATCACAACACATTTCATATATCCAACAAACAACTATCGAACTAAGTTCAGTAAAATTCCCAGCTAATTCATCATTGTAGAAATGTGTTTTTCACTGTTTTTCTAAAATTTGTCACCTGGTCCTTTTTACTCCATAAGCGGGGTAAAATGGGACATTCAAACAGATCCAATGCCTCATTTTTAATTTCAAAGAGATTTTACGAAATATTAGCAACATTATTCAACCAATGCAAAATATAAATTTTATGGGTACATTTTTTGCAAAGACAACACTGTAAATAACCTTGATCTTGTATTTTGTCAGAAATATTCATCAGCAGATTTGGAGTAATTATTTATTTGCTGTATCTCTTGTAAAATAGCTTTTTTACTAGATAGATTTTTTAATTTGCTATTTTCTATTGTTTTCATCTTTGCCAGGGTAAAGGTTCAGTTGGTCCTTTTTACCCCTACGGCATCCAAACTTTTATAGAGGTTATATAAAAAAAACTGTTGTATTTTAATTAAAATGAACAAAATATCTTATAAAACAATCTTATAATTAAATAACGTATACTTTAATATTATATTAAGGTCTCGTAAACTAAACAACAGTGCTCACAATGAAAAAAAAATTAGGAATTAGAAATTAGAAAAAATAAAGGACAGAAAATACTTTTATTATGAATTTTTAAACATTGCCATGCATTTCCTGATGGCGACATCAGAAGAATCAAGGTAATGGCTGGTCATACATCTTTTGCCCTCTACTTTCAAATATTGTTGTTACAAAATTCCTAATTTTTTTGGTTTTGAGATACGGGCAGTAGTAAGGTGACCATATTTTTTTAGTCAAAAACGGGACGAAAATTTATTTAAATTTTATTTAAATAATTTTTTTAAAATCAGAATTGCAGACTTTTAGCAAGAACTTATTATTAGATTATGTGTAATACTTTTTATCTGTATTATATTGTATCTTATATTTTTTTATCTATATGTTTTTTTGCTTTTGAGTCTTGAAGAAAATTCTATTGAATTTTCTTCATACTTTGAAAAAAATAGCACTTGTTTACTTGTTTTCATAATTTTTGTTAATTTACCTAATAATTTTCGAAAAAACAAGACAATCCAAGACAAAAGCTTGAAATCCAGCACAAATATTGCTTTAAGAAAAACCCGGGACACAAGGTGGAAATCCGGAACTGTCCTGGCCAACCTTAGTAGTAAATCTTTCTATCTGCAGACCTTCAAGCCCCGTTTTACCCTATTATTAAATTTATAAAAACCAATTAATTTATTTTGTTATAATTATGTTTTAGTAATGTTTTTTTCTCTTTGTTGCAGGTAATACATCATACTCTTGTCATAAACTTGAAGTAACACTTTCAGTTATTGTAAGTAGATTTTTTCTTATTAAAGATGATTTCAAATTAAAAGCAGGTAACTGTAAAATTCACACCCAATTATAATTTTACCACGTGTCTTCCTCCAAGGAGGAAGTTGTTTTAAAATCATCACATTAATTTTACCAAATTGGATATGTGACAAGTGCACAATAGTTGTTCTCTATTATTCCTATATATAGAACTTGTTTTTCAAATGTTTTTTTCTTTCTGATCTACGATAGTGTGTTTCTAGTTTGTTTATTCACGTTGTCTGGGCATCACTCATTCTATGTCACATTCGACGATGTTAAATGTACGAAAATAACTTCTTGCACAGTATAAATATATAATGTACTGCTGAACCAAATGTGAGGAGGAAAATGACGACTCGTAAAAATCTATATCATAATTCGGAAGAAAGGTGGAAGAATAAAATTAATCTATAACTAGTGGTGCATGGCATTGTGCCTTAAAGCAAAATGCTGGAATTTCCCATACCGAAATGAAATATTTGAGGAATATTAAATGTTTTCAAATAGATTATTATATTTATTTGTACCTAGTATTATAAGTGATGTTCAGGACTTTAGCTAGAGTTACAAGCATATTTGAATATAGTTCAGCTTGATGGCAATTTTTGAATTAGATGAGTTTAAAACTTCATCTCACATTTTTGACAGATTTTCTAGTTATATTTGTATATTGATTTTATTCTTCCAACTTTCATCCAAATTATGATATAGATTTTAACGAAGAGTAATTTTTCTCCTTATTCCAAATTATTAATCTTTGAATATATGTCCGGGATCATTTTAGGTACTAAATTTAAAAACCCACAAGAAGCATAAATATTTAAAAAAATATGTAAAGTTTTATCGGCACTGCAACTTACGTCTGATAACCCCATGATCATAAAAAAATTAGTCAAAAAATTATTTGGCAATTTGTATATATTTGTCAAACTTGATATTTTAACAAGAAATGTATTGAAGATAAATGAATTATCTGACATAGATAAATTTGATTAATAATTTATATTTTTACTTTAAATATTTCATCATATTTGAATTGCTCGTATAATATAAAATGAGCAAAAATTGGAGTAGTTTCTAGAAAGATTTTAAGTTCTGTTTTTAGCAGCAATCAAAATTGTGACATTCTGTAAACTATTTTGATCATTATTGTTTGTCATATTTATTTTAATACTGGACAAAAAAATATTGAAGTTTGAAAAAACAGCCCGAGGCAACTCAAAAGCAATTTGTCCTTTTTGTAACTTCGTAAGTTATAGTAATGGGCCAAAAATCGATAATGAAATTTTTTGCATATTTTTACGTTTCAGAGGTTTCTGAACTCATATAAACTATTTAATTACCAATAAATTGGTATCGGTAATTTATTTATATATAATAACATATTTCATTAATTATTATATTAACATCATTCATCCTTTTTTTCTAGTAGTTTATATTAATGTCATTCAATTAAGTAATATATTTATATATAAAATGTTAATATTCTGTAAAATAATTCTTTTTATATATATATTAATAAATTTAATATATATAATAATCTCAGAAAAAAATAATGTGTGTGTATGCGCGTATGTGTGTAGTGTGGAGACAATTTTTTCTTGACGATTTCGGGCCAATTGATAAACCGATTTGAAAAATTCAAAAAGCAATCGATTCCTCTGGATAGGGAGATGTGCTGATTAGTTTTTGGCAGAGGCAGGTCAAGCGCCTTCGGAGATATGGAGCAAAAAGTGCTAAAAATATCAGTTTTTAAAAGAACGGATCAACCGACTTGAATGATCCAAAAACATTCGATTCGTAATGATGGGGAAAGTGGTGATTAGATTTTGGCAAAGGCAGGTCCAGCCGATTCGGAGATACAGAGCTAAATGTGCAAAAAAATGGCAGTTTTTGTAAGAACTAAGCCTCTGATTTGATTGAATCAAAAAACTTTCGGCTTGTGTTGACAAAACGATTGATTTTGAAGAAAGTATTTATAGAGACTATATTTAAACATGCTTCAATATTCAAATACTTAATTGAAATGTTTAATTGGAGCCAAAAAGTAAAATAAAAAGCAATAAATAATTTAAACTATTTATTAGGTACCTTTCGAGTTCAGTTTATAATTCTTGTAATTTTGTAACATTACAAACTTGTTAACTTGCTGAATGACGACACATATACTGTGCCGAAACGTACATGGAGAATTTAATAAATTTTTATTAGCTTTTTATTTCAATTATTTGGCTGGTAACAAACATTTCAATTATATATTTATATACACACAAATTACTGTACACTAAAAAATTTAAAGTATATAAATATATATAAAATTTAAATTATAGCCATGATGTTCTGATTATTCAGAAATCTTATATAAAATATTTGGACAATTTCCAGTCCTTATATTAAAGTAGATCATCCTTATTACTGGAATATTTCAAATATACAAAATATTTTATATCTTCCATACATGCAAAATTATTTATCTATCTATTATAATAACAATTCTAACCTTGACTCAATGACAATTAATATTGGAGGTAATTACTCGTGTAACCTATAAATATCAAAAGTCGAATTAATATAATGTCACCATAGCATGCCATAATCTGCAAAAATAGATTGATGGCATATTTTCTATGCACCAGTTATTTTACGACCAGGAGAAAATTGAAAATTTATTCTCTTATTTTAATAATGGATTTATTGTTAATAATAATTAGATCAAAGTAATAAAGGATGGATAATCTAATTATCTAGGTTACTTTTGCAACAGAATTTTTTGGTTTTCTGGCACTTTGTTAGAATGTATTGAAACACTTAATTGATTATTAATTATTATTAAACACACAATTATAAAATGCGATTAAATTAATAGTTCTAGTAATGGAAACATTTTTGATTTTTGTATAATATTGTCTGTTAGTCTATTATTATTATTCTAATTGTTTTTTTAAATATAATATGCATATTAAATGCTTTTTAAGTTTTAAGTTATGTTTTTTTTAATAAATGTTTTATAGTTCTAATGAATCACAAGTAAAATGAAAAATCTCTTCTCACTAATGCAGCTTCCCTTGCTCATATACGATTTTAAATTTATGATAAATTGACGCCTTGACAAGTATTAATTTAGGTTTCAGAACTAATTTAGATTCTATATAGAGATGTATTAATTATCAAACTTTTGAAAATATAATTAATAGCCCAACTGTTCAATAGAACGTCGACATATTTCTTTGCTAGGTCACTACTTTTCTATGAAGTGTATTAGTTTTATGAAAATATTAAAATATAATTAAATATTTCTATTTAGTGCAATAAATTGCTTGATATATACTTCATTTGTTATACATGGCTTTCATGAAATAAACGATTTTTTAATATTTATAGGTTCATTATTATCAATTTTAGTTTAACATTTGATTTGTAACCAGCAGTACCACAAATTTCTATTAAATATTTAGAGCATATATTTGGGTATGCTTTTTACCTAATATATTTGATATGCCTTTTTATTGTTTTATAAGATTTTTAATATTTTATAAATAAATAAAAGTTAGGGACTTTATATAAACGTACAGTATAAAAAATATAAAAAAATGTGGATGTGGAAAAATTGACAAAAAAGAGTATATACAAGTGTATGTTTTAGTATAAAAAATTGTATAAAATGACTTTACTAAATTTAGTACGATTCCTTTATTTTTCACAGGATTTGTCTTGCCATAAGAATTTACCATTCATCTCTAAAAGTGTTATCTATTTCTTAAATATAAAAAAGCTGAGTCAAAATTTGATTATGGGGTCTCAAAACAGCGATGTTGCCCTCTCATAAAGTAGGTAAAAAAAATCCTTGTTATGACAAATAGACAGACATTAAAAGGATTCTGATTTGGTCCTGTTTTATCTTCCACTTGACTAGTTTAAGCCATTAGTGGGACTAATGTGAAACTATTAAATGAACGATTCTCAAATAGTGGTCTTAATATTTTTAAAGAAATATTTAGGTTTTTTTTGGCAGAATTAATCAATCCTCTTAAAATTGAATGAACGATTGCATTTAAACTCGAGCTAACGTTTTTGAAAGTAATCAGTGTCTATTTTTTTTAAATAATTTATAGGTTGCACTTGTTTGTTATAAAATTTCTTATGTTATTCACTTTAAAAATATTTTTGAGTATTATCTAATTAATATGCATTTTTTCATTGTATAAAAAAAGTTAATACGTATAGTATTAACATCGTTGTTTCTCTATATGTAATATTTTTATTTAAAAAATAGTACTTTTCTAAAAAATACGTCTAACGTTATTTCGTCGACAACAACTATTTACTGTAATTTCAATTTTTAGTTTTGTCGTACATACTTAAATATCAATTAAAATATTACTCTCCATTTTAATTTTTGATACAATTATGAATATCAGTATTCATGAATTTACAGTCATCATAAACATATTTGTAAATTTGTTATGTAGATTAATTGCAATTGCATGCTAATTACTGAGCAATTCTTTGATACAATTCATATCAGTTAATAATATCGTAATAACTTTAATTATGTGTAAATAAAAATAATTCCATTCGTATCGCTAAGTATTATATAATCTTATCATCTCAAATGTTATTTACTATGCCAATAATTTAAATAAACAATTTTGAATATTGAGAATAACAATTAACAAAAAAATAAAAGTAATACTTGTGTGATTAATCTGTATAGAATGAATAGAATAAATAAATAAAATAAATAAATAATTAAAATAAATAGAATAAATAAAATAAATTTTTTTGTCTAATTCTAGGTGTATTATACTTACAAAATTTACAGGTTACTATATGAAGTTTTATCGCGTCAAAATGGAAGATTATGCCAATTCTAATTTATACAATCATCTTAAATATTATTTATGTACGTATGTATGTACTGTACTTACTTATGTAATATTCATATTCTTCAAGCATTTTTTTATAAACAGTATCGAGATTTGATATATTTTCTATATTTTTTTTCTTGCCACATTATTTTGGTTCAAAATTAAATTTCTTAGTTTAAAATTGTTCGATTATCAATTAAGAGGAAAATGTTTCTGTATTTTCAAATAGTCACTCCAATGATAAAATTAAATAATATATAACTGTAACAATATGATGAATGTACTTTGTATAGCTTGTACTTTGTATAGCTATGAAAAAAAAATTAAAAAAAAAAGATAAAATTATAAGGAAAGAAAGTACTAGAAGAAATTATGTATTTATTTATACAAATTTATTTTGAAATATGTTTTTGGTATACGTCCTAATTTCTAACGACACACTGGCAGACTTCTTTCTAACTCTGGATGATAGACTTTTCAAAAATCTCTATCTCTCGGAAACATGACGTTTTAAAATGCCTTGTGTTGAGGATGATATTATGGTTCTAGTAGTTCCATAAAATATCACTCGACTTTTCCGGCAACAGTTAAACGATTTCTCACTCCATTATTGCAACAAAGATAAAACTAGAGACCGAAGCTCTTCATTGTTTTCTAGGAGAGTTAAAGGATCCATTGTTTCCAGCAGTGTTAACTTTCGCACTTTTAGATGATGATATTTTAGGAAAGAGCGGAAGTTTTAATCGTATCATCTCCAGAAAATTGTGAGATTTAATTTGGTAAATAGTTCATGTAGAGATTGCCTAGTAATCCACAAAAGTTATCAGAACTTACCAATCCTTATAAGTAATACTTACCTTATAAACTGATGTGATGATTTTTCACTTAACTAACGTCGATTTTTCATAAGGCAACCGGGACGGTTGTCCTATCTCTATGTGATTAATGTTATTATTATAATTTCTGTAATAATAGTGATGAATTTTTTCACTGATGTTCTACTTGGAAACATATTGCTATCTATATTCTCAAGTTAAAACCAGTGTCACTGCTGCTTGGCATCAGGCTGGCCGATGCGGGAATGGGACCTCTGATTTAAATCCCATAGTTCTAGCCATTGATCTACAAGTAAGCCCTAAAAAGCATACAATAGCAATTTTAAGTACTGATTAATTTAGTACTTTTGATAATTGATTTATTAGTACTTTCTTCAAATTGGAATATAAATAAATTCTTGAAAAAATTACGATTCATTTATTATAAAAAATTAAAATAAAATATTATAAACGATCAAATATAAATTGTGACAAAATGTATAAACGAATTTATTGCATAATTATAAAAATTATAAAAAATATTTGTAATAATATTTCCTTTGATGTCTTACACTAGAAAATACATCTGGTTATAATGAGTTATATATGAGTATTTATTTTAATAAATAAAATAAATAATTATATTAATATAGGTTAACATTCATTATATATTAACAATGCTATTTTGTTAGATTTGGTTCATATAAGCAACTCTGAATAATTTTAATAAATTATTTTAGAATATCCAAAGACGGCGTGAAAAATAAATTTGCTAAAATAAAATTAATAAATAATTATCAAATAATTATGAAAAAATAAGTCTGATATGTTACAGAATATATTATTCGCAAGAGCAATGGAAAAGATTACTTTAAAAATTCATTCATTTTCCATTATATTTCTCTATACAAAACTAAAAACAATAAAACAAGAAACGAAATATGAAAAGTTTTTATATCTATATATATTTTCGCGCAGAACAAAAGCAAGTGGAGTATTTTTATACTCTATTTACAAAATAAACTCCTTTATATGCGCATTTGTAAAGGAAATAACGCGCTTTT
>NW_020537025.1:0-15172 GCF_003426905.1 Ctenocephalides felis | reverse complement strand
CCTTACTTTAAACCAACCGTTTAAAAACTACAATAAATATACCAAAAAAATACACAATATCGTTTTACCTGAATCATCGGACATGGTAACATCATAACTAGTGTCATCAAATCCGGACAACATAATTTAAAAAATAATAATACACAACACACTAAGACATTTGTAAAAATAAATATAAAATAAATAAATAAATATAATCCTAAAATTTTACAAAACTAACACATTATTAGTTAATAAAGAATTTAAGTTAATTTAATAATAAATGATGTTTGGGAAGCGAAATTTTGTTTTCTGTTGTATTTTGGACAAACTGTCAAAAATGTAATTGATATAAAATTATATACATGTATAAATAATTAATATACATGTATAAATATTTATATATACATATTTGATACAAATATGTAAAGTTCTATAAATATTTTAATTTTTAATTTTAAGTTGCACAATGTGACGCAGACTTTAAGCTAAAGCCCTTCCACACTTTACGTTTTGTATTGGACGCTCAACAATTTGTGCGAGACTTTGTATGGGGCTGAAGAAGTGTGGTGGCGTCTTTAGAATGTAAAGCTTGCTTTTCGCGTGGGATTTTTAGGTTTTTTGTACAAAATTGAGGAAACTTTTGTACAAAAATTTAATAAAAAGTATGATATTGATTTATTGTCGCTTAAATAATTATATGATATCACATACTTAGACAGGAACATAATTTTATGATAAATTTTTGAATATGTTAACTAAAAATCTGGTAAAATATTTATAAATTAATAAATTCAATATGTATGAATCAATTTATGCTCGCAAATAACATAATTTTTTTTTCAAGTTATTGGCACCAAATTTGGCAAAACTAAGACAATATCCATAATATTACCATCAAAACAAATCCAATGCCTTTGCTTTCAATTGTCCCAATTACTTTCATTAAAATTTGTTTTTTTTTTAAGATTTGATTTAAATATAATTTGTTACTCACATTGACTCGTCGACTCGTCATTATCATCAGATTCTGGGTCAGTTTTGTTGACATTTTCCTGGGATTTTCCAGCATCCATATCCGACCAATTTTTCACCTTTCCTTGGACTTCTTTATAAGCATTCAGCCTAAAAAATAAAACAACATTAATGAACAATTTATTAATAGACATGTAAAGCCTCGGTTCAAATATATTTTAAATTTTAGGTATTAGCTCTTAAAAAACCAATCAGGAACAAAATCTGAAGTCCCACTCCAAAGATCGAATTTTAATAATATTTAAATTTCGAAAATTCGATACTAGAAAATAAGTCTTTCATCGTTTTTACCTACAAAATACTATATATCTGATTACTCTTTTGAAATCCAAAGTCTTTTTTATATTTTAATCTGAAACTTTTATTAACAAAATTCAAAGATGTAAAAAACTCAAAAGATTATGATAAAATTTCACATCCACAAAACCTAAAATTTATTTAATTAAAATCCAAAGTCTCTTACGATATAAACTTAATTTTAATCATAAAATCCAAAGTCTCACAATTTTGCATCATACAGAATCGATAAAAACTAGCTGTAAGTGGAATTCTGTCTTAAGGCATTAAGGCATCGTGCCTTAAGGCAAATTGCTGGAACTTCCTGTACCAAAAATTATTATTTTTTTAAAACAATTAACATTTTTGAAAAAAAAATTACTTCGAAAAAATTAGATTTCAGAGAAAATATTATAATAATATAAATTTGGAACGGCTAGACCTGCCTTCGCCAAAAATCAGCACGTCTCCTTATCACGTCTCCTTATCAATACGAATCGAATGTTTTTTGAATTATTCAAATCGGTGGATCCGTGTTCCCGAAATCGTCGACGAAAATTTGTATCCGCACATACATACACACACACACACATACATCCATTTTTTCTAAGGTATGCCAAAATGTTCAGAAACTCCTGAAACGTAAAGATATATAAAATTTTTCATTTTCGATTTTTTGCGATTACTATAACTTGCCCTACGGGAAATTAAAAAGAAATTTTAACAGAATCCATTATTCAAATACATTATTAAATTCATGAAATTTTTCACTATTTATATTTAAAAATTAAAGAACTTATAAACAATTTGTTTAAAAAGTTTAGTAAACAAAATCCAAAGTTTAACAAATTATAATATGAATAATAAGTTGAATGAGATTGTAACCTTAACAAAATCCTAGGCATCTATTCTGAAACTTTTTACTATTTCTTTTACCAGAAATCCAAAATCTCAGTAAAGTTTAATTAACAAAATCCAGAAAATCCATCTTTTGACCTTAAAAATTTAATTACCATTTTGAGCCTCAGAATCCAAAGTATCTTCTTATCAATCAACATAATCTAACTATTATTAGTAACTCTGTTTTTATTATTTACCTTATCCAAAATCGAAAGATGTAGGTCTTGGTATAAAATTTTAAACTCCTAGCCTAGTCTAAAAACATTTTGTTTTAAATAAAAACCAAAATCTTAAAAAGCCACTAAATGATCTTAAATTTTAACATCCAAGTGCCATGAAAACTTTTCACTATTTTCAATAACAAAACCTACACAAGTAAAATTTTGAAACACTCTCTACTGTTTTATTTGTACATAATCCAAAGCCACATATAAAAAATAATAATAATAAGTTTGATTAACTCTAAATTGCAAAAAAATCCAAAAAAATCTAACTAATTCTAAGTCATAAAATAGATTCTACTTGCACAATAAAAACTTTCCACAATGTTCCCGAACAAAATACAAAGTTCTGTTATAAAAATTAGGGGTTCGGATCACAAAATCTTTTCACAATTTTCCTAAACAAAAGCTTCTGAAGAACAAACTCTTAGTAATATTTCAAGATGTAAAATCCTGCATATTTTTTCCAGAATTTCCACAAACCTACTAACCAAGGCAATTTCCGAGCCCATTCGATTCGATCGAGAACTCGGTCAAGTGGGGAAATCCCCAAAATAGAACTCGCTCATTTTGTCAGACATTAGGGCGACGTTACACGGAACGGTAAAATGAACCAGAAATAAAACTAGCTGTAAGTGGAATTCTGTCTTAAGGCAATTAGGGCATCGTGCCTTAAGGCAAATTGCTGGAACTTCCCGTACCAAAAATTATTATTTTTTTTTTAAAACGATTAACATTTTTGAAAAAAAATTACTTTGAAAAAATAAGATTTTTGAGAAACTATAAATTGGACAAAAAATTAGTTTTTATTTGAAAAAAAAAATTTTTTTTTTAAAAATTTTTTTTTTTAAAAAATTTGTTTTTTTTGAAAAAAATTTTTTTTTTTCTTTTTTGACATATTGTGGAAGATCTGAACTTTTTTTTCAAAGCAATCGTACTGCTTTAACTACATAGGGACAAAATATAAAGCGCGTAAGCGCCGCGTCGCTGTCTAACGCATAAGCATTGGTACGGAACCGATAGGAATGTTAACAAAATGTATACTTATTGTTAAAATCTCTATAAAATGTCTGATAATTTGATGTGCATATGTCTAATGATCATTTTTGACCGCCAAATGGCTCATTTTTTACTTTTTCCTCTATATCTCCGAAACCGCTGGACCTACCTTCATGAAAGTTGTATCGATTCTTCATCTTGTCAATACAAATAAAATGTTTTTTGAATTATTAAAATCGGACGCTCCGTTCTCTTAAAAACTGAGTTACCGTTTTCGGAACTTTTTGCCCCGTATCTTCGGAACGGCTTGACCTGCCTTTGCCAAAAACTAATCAGCACGTCTCCTTATCAATACGGATCGAATGTTTTTTGAATTATTCAAATCGGTTGATCCGTGTTCCCGAAATCGTCGACGAAAATTTGTATCCGCACATACATACACACACATACATACATACATACATACACACACACATACACACACACACACACACACACACACATACATCCATTTTTTCTAAGGTATGCCAAAATGTTCAGAAACCTCTGAAACGTAAAGATATATAAAAATTTTCATTTTCGATTTTTTTGCGATTACTATAACTTGCCCTACGGGAAGTTAAAAACAGTCACATCGTAAGCCATTTCAAGTCATTCTGAATCGTTTGAGCTATTATCTTAAAAATAGATGTATGCGACCTTTCGTGAAAGTTTTTGCAAAAACAGCTGAATCGATTTCAAAAATTTTAAAGATGTTACATCAAACTCGATAACAAGGAGTCTTGATTACATAATATTATAGAAGATTTAATTATGTACAAATTTGACCAACATTTCATTTATTTTAGGCGAACCGTTTCAAAGTTGCAAGAGATAATATAAATAAAAGTACTTTTAACGCTCTTGGACTAAAATACTATTTTTAAGTGTGAATTTAAAGTACACCGAGTAGCTGTAGGTCATCATATTATTAGACAATATTATACATAATGTAATTTTATGCAAATTTGCCAAATATTTAATTTATTTTGGACGAACTGTTTAAAAGTTACAAGGGATATAATAAATAAAAGTTTAGTCAAATCAGTAACAGTCCTAACAGAATAAATAGTATCTCCATCTAGTGTAATTGTTCTGGTTATACAAATATTCAATTATAATTAATAAAATAATCAATTGAATCAATAAATAAGTTATTAAATATGTTAAAAGTTAAAAATAAGTTAAAAGTGATTAAATAAAAATTTGAAATTACTTAGTATACAAATATAAGAAGTCTTGATTGGGTTTGCAAAACAATCCGTCGAACAGTTTCTTTATAATTACCAGAAAAGAGCACAAGTTCATATGTTTCCGCCTAAACAAATAAATTTTATAAATTTAAATGGACAAAACGTTTAAATTTAAGAAATAATTATTTCCAAATCAGCAATTCACTGTATATTGGTTATTTTAATAATAACATTAAATGTATAATATAAAGTTGATATTTTGAAATCAGTTTCATGCAACGAATGCCCATGATCCCGACTATTTTATTTTCTTTAAGCAAACACAAAACTAATATATAATATGTATGTATATATACATAGTGATTTTAATGTTCTGAACCTCAGAAATTATATTTATTTAACGCAGTAGTAATCCGTAGAGCCGTTTCTTTGCAATTAGTTATTGCCTCATTAAAATTTAATGAGCCTGAAACATTGCAACCAAAGTAACAATTATATTTTAGGTAAGAGTGTAGTTTGTATTTTTTTCAAATTAAAATATTTCCTGCATAATTTTGAAGTAGTATATATATATATATATATATATATATATATATATATATACTACTTCAAAATTATGCAGGAAATATTTTAATTTAAAAAAAATACAAACTACACTCTTACCTATATATATATATGTATATAGTGTTAAAAAGACTATAGTTAGTTTGATAATGGAATTGTCATTCGTTCTAATAATAATAATGACAGACGTGTTCTAGATATCGAAAACTAATCGATATATATATATATATATATATATATATATATATATATTGGTGTGCTCTTTAACCTTCACCTGAGAACATTTTATTGCCCCAGATAAATTAGGGAAAGGAATCAAATTAAATCTTCTTTTGACGTGATTGTTTTTTTTCTTGAAA
Organism: Ctenocephalides felis; assembly: GCF_003426905.1. Lineage (NCBI taxonomy): Eukaryota > Metazoa > Arthropoda > Insecta > Siphonaptera > Pulicidae > Ctenocephalides > Ctenocephalides felis. Next base: position 9,607 of record NW_020537025.1, on the reverse strand, counting down.
AAATAACAAAAATAAGTAGTTTTGTATGTGATTAAGTTTGTTTTTTACTCATTAATAAACTTTTAGATTAATAAAATTATTTTAATTAAATACCCATAATCTCGCGCTTATATGTTGTCCTAAGTTTTTCATTTCATTTTTCTAATATTATTTTAATAACTCAAATATTTTGTTCAGGACACTCTTTTTAAATTAGCTTAGCAGAAACTAGATTATGCAATGCAAAATAAATGCATTCGGGACACTTTTGTACATTTTGCTAAATAACTCAAAAACTTTGTATTGGGCACTCTTTTATAGTTAGCTTAGTAGAAACTAGATAAAATTTACTTCAATTCCATATCAACAATCTTCTATACTTGCATATATCTTTTTTATGTTATCTGCATTTTCATCCTTTTTGTAATATGATGATTCACTTCATTAAATATGTGTCATCCTAAGATAAAATCAATTTAACACAGTTTCATTTTTTATTCAGTAAAATATAACAGTGGTTTTTCTCACACTGCATTATTCTTATTTTTATGATTATGATTATTATTATTTTATCTCGAGTTCTTTTCTTGAATGTGCAATTTCTAAAATCGCTGATACGGAACTAATGCGTTTTCGAGGTGAAATGTTACACCGGAGATAAATGCAACGGTAATGGTAATTGGATGTGGTTTTTAAGTATATCGAGTTGATGTAGGGCATAAAGGAGTTAGACAATATTATAAACGATTTAATTTTGTACAAATTTGCCAAATATTTTGTTTATTTTTGAAGAAAAGTTTAAAAGTTACAAGAGATATTATAAATAAAGAACTACATACACTATTTTTACTCGCACGTTGTTCCTACAGCAAGTAGGGCATTGCAATATTAGACAATATTTTCATTAAAAACTATGTTAAATAGTTTATAAAAGAAAATAGTAAATTTTATCTAGTTTCTGCTAAGCTAACATAAAAAAGTGTCTGAAACAAAATTTTCGATTTATTAAAAAAATGTAAAAAAATGTCCCAAATCATTTTATAGCAAACTTTGCATAATTTAGAGTTCATATGAAATTAATTAAAAATTTTTGTATAACGCTATATTAAACAGTTTTTAGGAATATGTTGTATATTTCATCTAGTTCTTGGTAAGCTAACTAAAAAATAGTGTCTTCGACAAAGTTTTTGAGTTATTTAATAAAATGTAAAAAAATGTCCCGTAATCTTTTAAGGAAAACTTAGAACAATACTAAGGGCAAGTTCACATGTCATTTATTAAATTTTTTATATAAGACTATATAAAACTGATTACAAGGATATGTTACAAAATTTATCTAGTTTCTGCTAAGCTAACATAAAAACAGTTTTCTAAACAAAGTTTTTGAGTTATTCACAAAAAATTGAAAAAACGTCTTGAATCTTTGCATAACAAAGTTATAATCAGGATAAATTATAAGGGCGAGTTTCCATCGCAGTTTTTTCATAATTTTCTTATAAATCTATTATAAACTGTTTATAGGGAAATGTAGTAAATTTTATATGGTTTCTGCTAAGCTAACAAAAAAAGAGTGTCCTGAACAAAGTTTTCGAGTTATTCAGAAAAATGTAAAATATGTCGTGGTAACTTAGTTAACTTATTATTAGAAAAATATATAAGGACAAGTTTACATGAGATTTATTCAAAATTTATATATAAGACTATATTAAACTATTCATGGAGATATGTTGTAAAATGTATCTAGTTTCTGCTAAGTTAACAAAAAAAGAATGTCTTCGACAAAGTTTTCAAGTTATTCAGAAAAATGCCAAAAAATGTCCCAAAAATGTAAAAAATAAATGCACTTGGATTCAATTTTTACATACATTTATAAACTAATCTTAAATTTTTCAGAAAGTTTCGACATAAAACTAAATGACATCATCAGTGGAACTAAAAAAAAAATTGATATAGATTTTAAAAAAGTATACAAAAATAGTGAAAACTATATTAAAATTAAAAATATATAGAAAATACATAGAAAAAACAAAACTCAAACCTAAAAAGTACTCGTTCAATAAAAACTAGTACTATTACTAGAAAACTAGTAATATTATATCGCATAAATTTAACTCGTATATTCATTTTTTTATTTATATAGTTATATAAACAAAATCATTTAAAAAATAAATAAAAATTCAACATTATTCTGTACTGAAAGAGCAAGAGCCTAAAGGAAATTCTGGAGCAACTTTTTACATGTGGGGTATCATTTGAAAGGTCTCATCGAGAACAAGCTAAATATACTACTTTTACTATTATACTTTTGTATTTTCGATAACTTTTTTCTATATATAAATAAAATTTTACCGGTTTTCTTATAATTTTTTAGCTTATATTAATTTGTAAATTTGCAGATGCACTGATGATGACATAAGAATTTATATCGGAACGTTTGAAACATTAAAAATTAGTCTACAAGTCTTTGTATATATATATTATTTAGGTATCGCCTTAGAAAAATCTCATTGTATATATCATCAACAAAACTAACCTAACCTAACCATGCATATATATATATATATAAATATATATATATATATATATATATATATATATACATATACACATAACAAACTAGTCAATAACTCCTTGTCTATATATTATTCAAGTATCGTCCCAGAAAATCCTCTTCGTATCTCAATACCAAAACTAACCTAACCTAACCATACATAGATAAATATATATATATATATATATATATATATAATACACTCATACAAATAACAAACTAGGCTACAACTCTTTGTTTATATATTATTTAAGTATTGCCATAAAAAACCTTCTTCATATAACTCAACACCAAAACTAACCTAACCTAACCATACATAGATAAATATATATATATATATATATATATATATATATATATATATATATATATATATATATACATTACAAACTAGTCTATAACTCTTTGTCTATATATTATTTAAGTATCGCCTTAGAAAAACCTCTTCATATCTCAACACCAAAACTAACCTAACCTAACCATACAAAGATCAACCACATATATAATATATATATATATATATATATATATATACACATAACAAACTAGTCTATAACTCTTTGTATATATATTCCTTAAGAAACGCCTTAGAAAAACCTCTTCATATATCTCAACATCGAAAAGACTAACCTAACCTAACCATACATAGGTAAATAAATAAATATATTTCTACTTACTCGTTTAATGCCACCATCTCATTAAAGGTAACAGGTTGTGTCCTGAATCTATCGGCAGCTCTTCTCCTCGGTACAGCACCTCCAGAGCCATTTTCCAAACCACTGGAAGCACCTCCGACTAACCTGGAGATTCTTTCAGCAATACTTTCAGTAACTGGTGTAGGAGACGATGAATTATTTCTGGATGTAGATGTCTCGTTGTCTACGTTTTGATGATTGTGGTTGTCGACAGCAATCAGAGGCTAAAAAAAAATAGACATATTAGGGACTAACTCGGTAAATGACTTTGGATCTTACAATTAAAGTCTCCTAAGCTCTTGTTTGATGGAAATAAGTGGTTAATAGGGAAAAATAGTAATGGGGAGTGATAAATATGTAAGAGATTTATTATTCTATTATCCTATTATCTTTTACCCCCTTGTTCATCAGTCATGCTCCGTCTCTTCATCAAAATGCTCGCCAACTCAGAATCAGCAGCAGCTGCAGATTTGGTCCTCTGCAAATTTCCCGAAGAACTACCTCCACCAGTACTTCGTCTCTGGACAACTTCATTTAAAGCTGCAGCAAGATCCTGAGGAAGAGCTGCACCTTCCACAAATCCCCTTTTCGGAGAATCCCTCCTGGACGAGTTCCTGGACTTCAAAATAGGCTTCCTCGGTTTGTTGTACTCATCAGCCTCGTCGCTTTCGGTGGACGATTTTTTTTTTAATATCGGACGAGGGGCTTCTAGGTCTAAAGATGAGGCTGCAGCACTTTCTTCACTTAGACTCTTTTTTTCAGAATTGGTTTGACCGGGTCGAAGGATTGGTTGAGCTGGTACTGGAGACAACCTAGGAGAAAAGAGGTATATAAAATTCAAAAGTGGTTGGTGGTTTATTTTTTTCTTTACCTTCGGAGTAGGACAAGCCTCCTGAATGGTCACTGGCTTTTTTCAAAATTCCATGATGGGGTTCAGGCGAAGAATCCCTGGATTTGTCCCTGTGGTCTTCGGAGTGGCTTCGTCTTTTTAAAATTGGACGCATTACTCCGCAACAATCTTCAGTTGATACACCACCTTTGAGAATACCTGGAAAAATTAAAAAAATAAATAAAATGTTAAAGTTTTTATTAAAATTATTTGGAATAAAAAATATGTACTAGATTATTTGCTTAAATATTTTTTAAATTGAAAATGATTTTGAAATTTTTTTTGAGATTTTTTTGTGAAATTGAAAATGATTGAACTTCATTTACTTGATAAAAATTTAATTATAAAATAGAAAGTTATATATTTTGTAATTGTTTTTATATTGTATTTGAATTCATTGTATCTAATAACATTGTTTTTTTTATTCAAATAATATGGTTATTATAAAATGTTTTTATTTATTTAATTTTATTTATTAATTTAACCATTTGCTGAATAACTCGCTTCATTATATGTTATAATTTCGGAGCGTTTTTTTTACATTTTTCTGAATAACTCAAAAACTTTGTCCAGGACACTCATTTTTAGTTATCTTAGCAGAAACTAGATAAAATTTACGAAAATTATGTATATAATGTTTTATACACTTCGATACAAATTTGTTGAATAGTTTGAACTCGCCCTAATGAATTTTGTGTATTTGCAATATATGAATTGGGAACATTTCTTTACATTTTTTTTGAATAACTCAAAAATTTTGTCCGGGACACTCTTTTTTCGTTAGCTTAGCAAAAAATAGATAAAATTAACTAAAGTTTCATGTGTATTGTCTTATACACTTTGATACAAAAATTTTGAATAGTTTCAACTAGCCCGAATGCGTATTTATAAGGTATGGTTTGAAGACATTTTTTTACATTTTTCTGAATAACTCAAAAAATTTTTCCAATATACTCTTGGTTTACTATACAAAAATTTGGGACATTTTTTAACATTTTGCTAAATAACTCAAAAATTTTGTATCGGGCACTCTTTTTTTATTAGCTTAACAGAAACTAGATAAAATTTACTGCAAATCCATAAAAACAACCTTATATACTCCGATACGAAAATTGTGAGAAAAAACTAACTAATTTCAACTTGCCCTTATATATTGTCCTTGTTTTCCATACAAAGATTTGGGACAATTTTTTACATTTTTCTAGATAATTCAAAAATTTGTTTCGAGACACTCTTTTTTAGTTGGCTTAGCACTAAAAAGCTTAGCTTAAAACTAGATAAAATTTACTGAAACTCCATATACACAGTTTAAAACAGTCTTATATAAAAAATTTGAACAAATCTAACGCAGTGTCTTAATAAGTTTTCCATACCAAGTTTCGGGATAATTTTTTACATTTTTTTAAATACCACAAAAATTTTGTCTAGGACACTCCTTTTTATTTAGCACAGCAAAAACTATATGAAATTTGAAATAATTTCTTATATACATTTTAATACAGTTTTATATGAAAATTTTGTATAAATCCAATGCGAACTCGTCTTTATATATTGTCCTAATAAATTTTTCTAGTCCTAACAAATTTTCCATACGAGGATTCGGGACATTTTTTTTACATTTTTCTAAATAACTCGAAAATTTTGTCCAGGACCCTATTTTTTGTTTAGCTTAGCAGAAACTCGATAAAATTTACGACCAAACCATATAAAAAGTTTAATATAGTTATATATAAAATTTTCGAATAAATCCAATGCAAACTCGCCTTTACATATTGTTTTCCTAATTCTAATCCTAACAAGTTTTCTATACAAGGATACGGGACATTTTTAACATTTTGCTAAATAACTCAAGAATTTTGTTCAGGACACTCTTTTTTAGTTAGCTTAGCAGAAACTAGATAAAATTTATAACAATTCTCTATACAAAGTTTAATATAGTCTTGTATGAAATTGTTGAACAAATCTAATGCAAGCCTTTACATATCGTCCTAATAACATTTCCTAATTCTAATAAATTTTTTCTACCAAAATTCGGGACATTTTTTTACATTTTTCTAAATAACTCAAAAATTGTGCCCAGGACACTCTTTTTTATTTAGCTTAGCAGAAACTAGATAAAATTTATAACATTTTCCTGTACACAGTTTAATATAGCCTTATATAAAAATTTTGAATAAATCCAATGTAAACTAGCCTTTATATATATTTATCTTTAAACACTCTAAACTTCCTGCTTAAACTTTTTGTTCGAGCAAAAATTTTGTTTATAAAAACTCGAAACCGGTTAAATTTTCAGGTTGTAACCAATATTGTTCGCGCCAAATCAAAGTAGCCGATATATTGATACAAACAAAATAGAATCAATCCAAAATCATCATAAAAAGTCAACCATTGCGATATTTAAAAACAGCAATGAAATTATTGTAAATACAATTATAATTTGTAATTAATATAAAATTAAACACATAAAGTTATAATTAAAGTGTTTACAACAAAATGGTCCTTCAAAATTCAATCAATCGAACAACAAAAGAAAACAAATATTGAACCCGTTGTAAATATTGTTGTAACTAATTGAACTATTATTTAGAGTTTTATTTATTTAGATTTTATTTTTGTTATAATTGCTGTGATCTCTCATACCAGAACAATTGACTGAGATACAGTATGTATGAATTATTTCAAGTAAATAAATAAAATAAAAAAAAATATTCAAAAACTTTTTTGACTTCTGAAATTTTGTACCAAAATCTAGGTTAGTAAAAAATAATTATTATTACCGTGAGGTGGTGAGTCCCCTGCATAATCTTCAACAGTATAATTAAAATCTTCATCCTCGCTCCTGCTGGTTTTTCTCTTCAAAATACCATGATGATGATGATGATGATGTCCTGAAGATCTGGCAGTGATATCCAAAGAACTCCGACGTCCCCTGGTTTCTGATTGTTGTATATTTGTGACTTCTTCCATCGATAAACGTTTTTTCAATATACCTTGTCGACTTGCATGTTGGGATTTCTCCGACTCTAAAACCACCTGAGGAAAAATGACATATGAAACGCATTTTTTTACTAATAAATGGTAAGTCCATTTAGGGGTTTATGGATCACTATTTTTAATTAAATACATATGTTAAGAATTCGTTATTAATTATTTTACGATCTATAAATTATTTACTTTAAGTGAGCACAGGATGCACGTGCAGAATAGGTAATTATTCCATAGCTTAAATAATTCCTTTTATTATTAATTTATCCTTACTATAAATCATGTACCCTTCTAAGAAATTGTACCAGGTCAAATGCAAACTTTCGCATTAATATGGATTATAGAAAAATCCCACATTTTGTATGTATTAGTGTGTAAGTATTTTGTATGCTGTCATCCCTTCCAGACAGGGTTATTATAATTTATATAATGATAATTATTTTAGTAATCGAATCATGTTTTATTTCGCGTCGAGGCAATGAATATTGTTCACTGAATTTCGATTAAAATATTCTTTATGCTCTTTTTTGTTCGTCAGTAGAGTCCCTTTTAACTTTTACTATTGCGATTAATTTTTCAGTTTGCTTGTCAGTAGAGTCCCACTAGTACTCTTCTTTTTTTAGTTTGCTCGTCAGTAGAGTCCCTTTTGTACTATTTTTTACTTTGCTCGTCAGTAAAGCCCAATTTGTGCTCTTCTCTAGTTTGCTCGTCAGTAGAGTCCCTTTTGTACTATTTTTTACTTTGCTCGTCAGTAGAGTCCCTTTTGTACTCTTTTCTTAGTTTGCTCGTCGGTAGAGTCCCTTTTGTACTTATTTTTTAATTTGCTCGTCACTAGAGTCTCTTTTGAACTTTTTTTAAGTTTGCTCGTCAGTCGAGTCCTCTTTGTACTCTTTTTAAGTTTGCTTGTCAGTAGAGTCCCTTTTTTCACTTGTTTCACTATACTCTTTATTTTAACTCGCTCGTCAGTCCCTTTTTCATTTGTTTTAGAGTCCTTGTATCATTTTTCTAGTTTGATCGTCAGTAGAGTCCCTTTCGTACTTATTGCTTGTCAGTAGAGTCCTTTTTTATATGTTACAACTTTGAGGCCGCCACTATTGTAAAGAACTCGTTTGGTAAAAACGGCGGAGGCAAAGTTGTACGCCCAAAAAAATTCTAGAAAATTTAATAAAAGTCGAGAACGGCTGAACCGATTTGGATACTTTTAATCTTGATATATTCGTCATAGTCTAGGGGAAGACTTTACACATGAGAAACTATTTAAAACTTGCTTGAAAAATGTATATTTTGCTCACTGAAATATGAAGAATGCACAAAACTTCAACAGATCATTGACACCAGTGAATAGGACATCAAAGTAAAATTTAGATTAAAACTTATTTTATCTACTACCTAGTTGTGAGTGGCATTTTGCCTTCAGGCAAGTTGCATAATAAATAAAAAATCAGATTTAGCAATTTATAGAAAAAAATCGACTTCAAAAATTTTCGCTTGTACCTTGTTGCTAAGAAGTATTGTCTAGTTTTAAGGAACTCCTAAAGTCTTACAGTCAAAAAAACATAGAACATACTAAAAATTTAGCCTAAAACTTGCTAAAAAACTAGTTGTAAGTGCTAATAATGTCGAGAGACCAAACAATGTCTTGGATTGTCTTATACCATGGGTATTGTACTGGCAACAGATAGCCTTACTAATAACATTGACGTAATAGTCATATATCTTATATATAAAAATAAAGCTCTCGTTCAAATGATTCGGTAAAATTCAAAAACGGCTAAACCGATTTGGCCAGTCTTAGACTTGAAAAAATTTGTGCTAATCAGTAGGTTGTCGGAAAGGTGAGATATTATTTCACAATCGCCTAGAAACTTTACACTTTTAATTTGAACATTTTTGTAGAAGCGTAATTTAAATAGAACAATGGACGGTGGCTAATACGTCAAATGTCGAAAGTTTTTGACAGATGATGTTCAATTACGTTTAATAGGATGTTTTAGGTAAATATTATTTAATTATGATTAAATTACAGTAAGTAGTTTTGTTTGTAGTTTTATTTATACACAAAAACGTTATTAAACGGATTGCAAGCGTTACTAGAAACTCAAAACATCAACTTTTTTGAAATGTTAATATGAAAATGCACTTTTTGGCATATTTTTCACAAACACGGTGCTCTGAAAGATCTCATTTGTATAATTATATACTCATTGGTATTTATAAAACATTTTCTAGGTTATATTATTTTTTAATCATGTTATTAAAATTCAGAACCTAAATTTGGTATCGATCAAATGGAGATTTAGTCGAATAACACTTTCCCAGTTATAATTTCCCAGAATTTATCGAAGAATAGATAGTAATATATGAAGGGCCGAGGTTAAAAAGGTCCACCATCTATGTGTCAAAAATCAGTAAAGTTTAGCATTGTTTAACAACAATATTTGAAAGTAGAGGGAAAAAGATGTATAACCAGCTATAACCTTGCTTCTCATGTTTTTATAATACCTC
>NW_020537024.1:0-19672 GCF_003426905.1 Ctenocephalides felis | reverse complement strand
TTCTCTTCAGTGACTCTTACCGGAACAAAAACCGTGCGATATGCAGCTCGCATGCATGCTATAATAGCGTGCCAGATGGAGTTCCAGCTATACCCATGGATATTCAAGATTGCCCCATATATATAGAAAGCTGTAAGTCACACCGACTAAATTTATTATGCTGAATTTAATGTCTACTAAAGTAGATCCTTAATTACCAATTAGATAGCTTTGGCTTTTTATGCAAATTTAATGCATTTAGATATACTAGTTTCTAATCCGCAGAAAACGCACGCGATGCCTTTAAAGTATTGCCTATTGTAGCTGCGATTAATTTGTCAACCGTAATTTATGATAGGACACTGATTGCACCCTTGCACCGGCGACCGCTAAAGTAATATATGAGCTAATATAGTAAACTCTACTATCAAAATTTACTAAAAATACATTTTTTATTAAAATTCTGATTAGCTTATGAATACCAATAAATGGGTAGTATTGCCATAAGGCAGGTTTGTGGGCTCGATTCAGGGACGAATGCTGTGGGAGGTTGTTCTATTTTCGGTTTGGTTGAGCTATTTCAATTGGAAATATATTTTTGACGTATATCTAGTAATAATGGACATCGCTACTGCCCGTTGTCAGGTTGTCCAAAGTAAGGTTGGAACCCACGACCCCGTTTACACGAGTCCGTGAGCTCAACCATTACACAATAAAGCACCTGCATAAATACTATAGAACTATATAAATTATATAAAATAAACACATCACATTTCATTAATATCAATAAATTTAAAATTATGAAATAGTTATTTTGAAGTTAGATCTGCGTTATTATAATTTACATGTTATTTGCTTATAATGTCATAGTTTTCTGTAATACAATCACTCCATTAAGGCGGCGTTCATTAATCACGTGAGGTTTTTAGGGAGAGAGGGAGGTTTGACAAAAAATCACGAAATATTACGTGGGGGAGGGAAGGGTATAGTAAGATTTCACGTGTATTTATTTAAGTGATTTTTTTTAAAAAAGTTCAAACATTTTCAAAAAAAATCAAAATTTTTACAGTTTTATCGCATAACTAAAATACTCGTAATGTTTGGAGGGGAAGGGGGGTAATTTTGAATATCACCATGTATCACCAATGGGGAGGGGGGTCCAAAAATTCTTAAAAACTTGCTCACGTGATTAATGGACGCCCCCCAATAATGACTTCATTAAATATTTAAAATGAATTAAAATATTTTATTATCAAATTTAATCAATATTATTCAATGTTAATTCAATATCAATAATTTTTTTTGGCGAAATGATTATTTTAAAGTCAAAATTAAGTATTTTTATATTTACTTTTTTTCATACCATTTTCTCATAATTCAGAGACAAAATAAAATCAGTTTCAATGTGAAAAAGCAGAAACAGTGGATATTCGTGTATAAAATTAATATCCATAGGGATCTGTTTAAAACTTATTTTTCAAAACAATTACTTAAAACTAATATTTTTAAGATTATTTATATATTTGATTTACATATAAAAATTGGTGATCTTTGAATTGGATTTCTCATCTCAAGTCATGTCCAATTCAGAATTGGAATTCACCGTTTAATATGTACATATTTAAAAATTATTAAAATATGTCTTAAATCTTACAAAATAATTTTCTCTATATGCTGATTATCATTAACAAAGAAATTACAAATAATAATTTAATAATTATGTGATAATATATTTTATTTTTGCTTTTTTACCATCGAACCATTAATATTTACAGCTTTAAGTAATATTACCTTTTGATTGAGATTAGATTTTGCTTCCTTATGCTTTTGTTACTCTTTATCACTATTATATTGGCACATTTCCAAATGTGAAAGTCTCGTTACATGAAATAAAAAAATACGTCTTTATAGATCATAATAGAGAAAGGACTTCCTCTAATTTCGTAATTAGCCTTTATTATTTATTTCATTATTATTAAATTCGTATGATTCCTTTTTCAGTTTCTTATCCAAATCAGAAAGTTCGTTTGCGTTGGAGTAGATCTGGTGTTACAGTAAATCCAGAACTAAAACTTTTGCAGTATAATATTGGTAGACCATTGCAGTTGGAAGAGTCTAATGCTTACATGAGTGAAAAACATGGTAAGAAAAATACATATCTCATTAACAATGGGTAATAAAGATTATTAGAATATAAAATTTTGAAAATTCAACTTATCTTTGATAAAGTTTGATCAAAAATCTTTGGATCGATATTGATACACGTGCTTATAATTAATTAAGCAATTATATAATAATTGAAGGAATGAATCATTTGAAAAAATATTAAATTTTTTATAAAGTCAACTTCATCAAACAAAGACCTAAATTGATTTTCATTCTAGGAAATTTCTCTCGTCTAGCTGTATACTTTCGTTTTGAAAGACAAATAGGCCATCATTTAATTCAGACATTTGCACCATCATCTCTTGTGGTAATGTTGAGTTGGTTCAGCTTCTGGTTGGGTCTGGACGCTATTCCTGGACGAGTCACTTTACTTGTACCTGCATGTTGACATTGGTTACTATGTTTACAGGGTTGAGAGCTGATATACCTCCAGTTGCGTATGTAAAAGTGAGTAAAATTAGAAATATATATGTTTTGAATTTTACATTGAATGTTGGAATGATTGTAAACAATATAAGTAATTATCAGTTTATTTAAAAAATAAATTGGGGTAATGATTTTATATTCTTAATTATATACGTTATATGAACAGTTAATTGTTAATATTAAATTAATATATTACTGCTATATTTTATTAATAGCTAGTTATGACATTTAAATAAATGTATAACTAATCGGAGCTAACTAATAAACTAATAAATGATATTTGAACTTTGAAACCAAATAATTTTATCAAGCTTTGCGGCTGTGTGGTTATTTCTCTTAATACTGCTATAATATTCATAATACATAACATAGAGTGATTGTAGATTCTATTCTATTTACTATTCTTTGTAGAAAGCTAATAGATCATATAATTAATATATGTCAAACACCAAATAAATATGTCGATTTACCTAACATCATTAATAATAGTTGGACTTAATCACTATTTAATTGTACACATTATCGAATGTGTGTGAAATGCTTAATGAGTTTTGAATAATCATTTTTGGATTATTATAAATAACTCTTTTTACTTTCTGTTAATATAGACAAACATATTTAATACCAGGGTTCAATAACCTTTAATCATAATTCAACTGAATTTTTCTTTGATAATAATTTAATAGATTTAGCTCTATTTATGGTATCACAGTCCTTCAACAAAATGACAAAAAAATAAAATATTATTCATATTTCTAGCGCAATTAAATAATTTTGCAAATATTTTAAAATTAAAATAACAATTAAATTATTTCATGAATTAATCAAAATACTTTTGAATGAACATAATTATCTAACCTAATAAATAATATCAAATAAACAATACATAATATATAATAAATAAATATATAATAAATTAATTAAAATACTTTCAAAAATATGCAGATTTGATCATTGATTTTATAGAACGAATAAATTTAACCATTCAATCCAACAGAAACAACAATTATTATTATAAAATATTTTGTGAACTCAAATATTATGATAAGAATATTTATAAACCACTTAACCTCTAATTAAATCCTATTCGTCATGGAATCAAGATTAATTTTGCACCAAAATATTTATTTAATTGGTGATGTTGGAACTCAAATTGTTATCTTGATTCCATGATGAATAAATATTATAGAACATCCCACAGGGATTTAATTAGAGGTTAAGTGGTTTATAAATATTCTTATCTGTCATAATATTTAAGTTCACGAATACTATGCAGATGGCGCAAAAATTTACTTAATGACGTATGTTAATAACAAATATAAGAAACTTTCAATTGGCGTGCGCTCTATCTAAATGTTTATATTAAGAGCTAATAGTATTAATGATTCATTTTTTATTCATTTGGATGCATTGGCGCTCTTGTGAGCAAAGAAATTCGAAAATGTCTTTGTTACGGACCACCCTAATATATATATATATATATATATATATATATATATAATAATTTGGAAATACTATGTAAAATATACTAATTAAATTTATATTAAAATTAATAAAATATTCATAAAAATATGCAGAATTAATGATTGATTTCAATGAATGAATCCATTTAATCATTCGTCGCATCAGAAATTACATGAATAAAAAATATTAGTAATACAAATATTTATAAATACATTTATATATATATATATATATATATATATAATTTGGGATATGAAAAAACAATTTGGCACTATATAAAAAAATTTTGACTTTTTGTTATTTATTAAATAATAATTTTCACAAACGTTTCGAGACTAGGTTTGTCTCATCATCAGTGTAATATAATATAAAATTTAAAATATGGAAACCTAAATTAGCATTATGTGTTATCCGCTACACGTTGTTCGAAATACTGTGAGTATTTCACACACACAAACACATATATATATATCAGCCTCGGGCTCTGTCACATAAACTACGTTCTCTGTGCAAAATATATTATATATTTCACAAATATTTTGCTATACTCTGTTCAATAAAATAATATAAAAAAAACAAGTTTATGTATATATGATAGTGCAAAATTATGTTCCTTGCGCTAGCTACTGATGTAAGACCATATTTATATCCACTGATGATGACATAAAATACTATGTCGAAACGTTTGGAAAAATTAAAGATTAACTTCTAAATCTTTGCCTTTTATTTGATGTATGCCCTTGAAGAACTTACTCATATTTCTCAACATCAAAATTAACTACTTTAACATATATATATATATATATATATATATATATATATATATATATGTGTGTGTGTATGTATGCATTTTAGAAATACATTTGTCAAACTGGTTGATTGCATTAGCAACCAAACACATGATGACTCTTTACCAACCATCTGTATAAAACTGATCTTCTTAACATTATCAACTATTGTTTTGTTAATTCACTACTTTGTAATTAACAGATGCACTTAAAAAAGATTTACTGCGCCTGTAATTACATCATCTATCGATTATTTTTAAATTACAATCGATTACAGGCACTTGACCTATGGATGGCCGGTTGCATGGTGTTCGTGTTCGCCGCTTTGGGCGAATTCGTTGTGGTGAAGGTTCTCCAAGTGCAGTACCAAGTAAACCGCGGCGCGATCAGCAAAGTACTTCCCAATATGGTGAGTCGCTGATTGCATCTCTCGCCGGGGGCCAATTGCTCTCGCGGTAGCCGGGAATTATTGCCATCATTTATGTTACAAACAGTAATAATAACTTAATATATCAACTTGTAAGTGCTCATGTTTGGTATGACAAGGAATAAGACTTTTATTTACCTGTAATAGTAAAATCTCTTATTACGATTGAAGTACAACATAATGGCATCTTCTGAATAATTGTTTTAATATTTTGTATAAGGTATTCTTATAATTTCAACATAAATCATTATATTGCCCAAATCGATTTTTGATAGATATTATGATCTTTTTAAAACATAAGTATACCTTAATTCCAGTGTTCGTCTGCATTCAGCTTCACAATTTTTTAATATTTACTTTTTATAAATGTGAATTAAAATCTTATTCATTTATTTAAATAAATAAGTAAACCAGAGCAAATCTGGTATATCTGAGAAGTACAAGAAAAGGTTTTTAAAACTAATTAAGTGCAATGAAGAACTATTGGAGAGCATGAAGAGTCTAATAACCGGAGTAACAATACGAATAAAAATAAATATGGGTCATAAAATTTAGTTTTGAATTATTCAAATTATTTAGCAAGAACTGTTATGACTACCTTATTTACTTCATCAACTTGCGATTAACTTTTATAAATGACTTAATGCATTAATCATCATGATTTATCTATTCAACTGAGTTCTTGTATTCTTTATTTAATTCCACCTATATATGTATATCAACTTGTATATTTTAATTCAAGCAATATTGGTATAATCTTCTTTTATCTGTAAGTGGTATTCACTTTCACTTGAAAATATATATCAAAGTATGTTACCATCATGGATAAATAAGTATAATTGTTGCCATATAAATTTCTTCGGCATTGCTATCATAATTTAAAATACATTATTACTATTAGAGAAAGGACAATTACAGGGTTGGCCAAAACTATGTCAAAGATAGGTAAACCATTACAAAACTATGAGGAAAAGAACATAAATCGCAGATGCGCAAAGAGCCCTTAGTTTTATTGCAGTTCAAAAATAACTAAAACGTATAAAAAAAGTCAATATTTTTTGCTAATATATTAAAACAATTCTGTGAAAGTTAAGCTGTATTTATTAATCAGGCATTAAGGGGCACAACTAGTGTAACCGCCTTAGAAAAATGTGATTTTTGGTTTATATTAAAAAATGACTTTAGCGAACATTTCAAAATTTTAGGAATATATTTATACATGTTTTAAGAATACATAGTAAAATTTTTGAAAAAAAAAATTAAATATTTTTTAAGTTATCGTCAATCTCCAACGGCGCGACAAAAAAAGGCCCTTCACTGCTGCAGTCCAGCCTTCTACGTGGATGAATTAAAAAAAAAAAATCTCGTTAAACTAGATAATATTGTCTGTAAAATGAACTACGGCAAAGAAAAAAATCAAAATTGACAAAATGACGGCGTTTTTTTTTAAAAGGCGAATTTTACCCAAAATTTTGGGCGTTTTTGGACTGCCAAAATTTGATTTTTGATCCGATCAAAAATCGATAGTTTATTTTACGGAGAACTATATATAGAACATTTAAAAAAAATTGATAGTGATCGGATCATTTGTTTTTGAGTAATCGTTGCAGCAAATTCGGAAAATGCTGTTTCGAGAAAAACGCGTTTAAAGATTAAATGACGTTATACTATATACTATATATATACTCTTTAAGTGGCTATGACTCAAAAACTATTTAAGATATAGATTTAAAATTTTAGTATGTTATTTTTAAATGTATAACTTATCGAAATATGGAAAATTGAAAATTCGATTTTTTGAAAATTTCACACTAGTTGTGCCCTTTAAGTGATACCATAGTAAACAGAAAAAATATCAATTTGATATTTGTTTACTGCTTTAGATATAATGTGTTGAGATAGCTCCATTTACATTATTTTGTATGTGTTTGCATTTGAGATAATTAGGTTTTGTTCTTATTACATTATTGTCATTAAATTATATGGAATCATCTCATGCAGCGAATAAATGCAATGGAGAAAGGTCAGTGCAACACAGTAGCAACTTGGGAAGGTCCAAATGCTGGTGTGCGAAGCCGGAAAACTCCGCCTGGGACAGCAGTTACACCACTTCCTTTGCAAAGTAGCGCTGCTTCCACAAAAAACAACTGTTCCACTAATTCAAATGCTACCCAAGGACCTCCGGTGCCTCACAGGTACCCAATCTCATATAGATCCAAATATTACTTTTAATAAGATAATTAGTTATTAGTGGCCTTAAGGCAAGTTACTTCTCTTTCCGAAAGTTAATTATTATGTATCTATTATTTTAGGGGTCCCACAAGGCGTCAAGTATGCTTAGCGTGGCTTGGACCGACACCGATACCGGGCTGGAGAAAGTGATGTGGCGGGAAATAGATAAAATGTCCCGCATAGTTTTCCCCGCATTATTCTTACTATTCGTGATCGTCTATTGGCCTGTGCTTTTGCTAAAAACGGCAGCATCGTGAGACAGGGGTCCCAGTGGCGTTCCGTCCTACGAGGACGACTTTGAAATGCCGGACGTCACTGCGGATCATCTTGTTGAAGACGTGGTTAATGATTCAGTATGTAGGTAGCAAGGTTGGATGATAGAAATAATAATTATTTTTGAGAATAATTGTTGGAAGTTTTTTTGTTTCTGTGCGTGGTTTCGGGGGCAAAAGTTAATGTGCGTAAATAAAATGGGTTTACATTGTGCATTTGTTCAATTATTACATATGCAATGACCTTTTCATTACTAGAGTGTTTTCCTCAGGAGTGACACTGCTGTACGGGTCAGTCAGACGCCCAGGTACTTTTTACACATATTAAATGATTTTTCAATCATTATCAATGGGCGACACTCGTACGCTCTTAGCGAAGGCGTTAGGAAAATTCTTGTTACATCAGACTAAAAGTCACTAAAATATTATTAACAATTTATATTTTAGTAATGAAGCTGACATACATATTGGCATTCGTACAATGATTCTCTAGAAAGGTATAACAATTTTTATTCATATAGGTATAATTTGTACGCAAAGTTAATTTCTAGGTTGTGAGCTAAAATTAATTTGCTCTATATCATGAGCTTTCATGCTAGTTCAACAAATAGTATTTTTTAAATACTTATTATTCTGATCAACTTTGTTCTAAAATTATATGTGATCACAGAATATATTCTGAAGATATAAGTATGTTCTATTTTGGAGAAATTTGTGACGATCTGACTGTTTTATGCAAATACAAGCAGGACAGTTCATTTTGTTACTTACAAGAACCATTGCATTATACATCGTTTGTACAGAAATAGGTCGATTCTTAAAAAAAAATTGTCAAAAGTAGAACCACAATTATTTTTCTATACTTCGCCAATATCTCCAACAATATAATATCAGAATATGCTGAACATTGCACATTTTAATACATATTTTTATTTCATTGCGTCTTTCTAAGAATAGCTTCCCAGAACCATGGTAGTAAAACAAGTTTAAAATATCATAATAGGTATACTTGATTTTTTAAAGTGTCACGATGTTGGTTCGCGATGGACGCCCAAACTACTGGACCGATTTAAATTTTATTGGCTCAACGTGTGCCTATATATCCAACTTAGGTTATAGGAAATTTTGAAAAGTAAATTTAAAATATAAATATGTAATTTTTATAAATTTCTAAAAATTTTGACATAAAATGGCCAAAAAAAAAACACTAAAATGACAAATGTCAAAATTTATGGAAAACTCGAGAAAAAAAGATTTATGATTTTTGAAAAAAAAATTTGACAGTTCAAAAAATTTAATTCACAATACAATAAAAGTATATCTATACATATACATATATAGATATACCCAGCATTTATATCCAATTAGATGAAATGCTATATTCAAAATCACAATTTATAGTTTTAAATCTAATTAAAAGTCAATGTTTATAAATTTGAATAAATGTTGACATGAAAATCGTCAAATGTCATTTGTCAATATTTATGAAAATATTTTAATTATATAAATAGATTTACAATTTATATTTATTTTATTAGCTTACCAAATTATAAGTTAATTAGATTTACATAATCTATATGTATATAAAATATTGCCATAGTATTCTATTTGAAATTAAAATATTATGGTTCAAATCAAGTGTTATGAAATATGATAAAAACTTTGAATTAAAATTATGAATTGTCATTATGAATGTAAAAAATTTCTTAAATTTTTAGCTTATTGGTGATAGAGGACCAAATGCTGAATGTACCTCAAGCTACATGGATGAAGAATCTGGTGTAGTATTTTATGCCGAAGTAAGTATTGAAATGCTATTCTTATTTTGAAGATTATATGGTAAACCATAGTTATAATAACTCGTATATCAAGATTCTTTATCACCAACTGTGCTTTAAAATTTATCCAACTTAAATTAATAAAATTATATGTTCACAGATAAATAAATACAGTATCACATGCTGGAATTCTGCAAAACCATATATTGTTTCAAATTTAGGTCTTGTTGATTACGATGTAGAAAAGTTAATATTTCCAGATGAGATATTTGTAAGTATTTAGTTAGCTATTAGCTAAATTATATTGCACTAAGATTTTATTGTTTTAATAATATAATTTATTCCAGTTCTAATCAATAGTTTTTTATAATAAACATTACTTTGGATTACAAATTATGCAGTAATCTTTTTCCGTTTATTTAAATTTTTTCTAGTTACTTAACTATCCGCAAGAAGTTATGGAAAAACAAAACCAATTTACGGCAACAAAGAAACTTTTCTTAACTGATTTTTTTTTAAGATTATGACCAGTAAAAAACTCCTTGAAAATTTATTTTTGAACAAGCAATTCAATACTGGTATATTTCATGTAACATGAAATATCGTATATGGAATTAATTCATTAATTGATTATGCTATTTTTTTTTAATATTCATACTTTTGAAATATTGATTATAAGTTATCGGAAATTTAAGGGCCGATTCTGCCTTAAAATAGACCAATGTTATGGCAAGGCTATGTTAGTAGCGATCTCATACAAATGGTACTAAATACTGTCTAAATGCTATGTGATTGCCGTGCAGTCAGGCGTCTTAGATAGAAAACAATCTAGACTATAACTGTATTTTTGTGACATGGCATAATATCATTTGAGTGAAGTTGCATTTTATATGTAAAAAGCTGATCTCACAGCAAATAAATAACATTTTGGACAGTTTTTAGTATCATTTTATATGGGAAACACGTAACATAGCTTTGCCATAACATTGATTTGTTTTACGGCAGAAACGGTCTCTTAGTATAGGTTTTATAATATTTAATTACTTATAAATATGCTTATAATTTAATTTTTAAAAAACCTATACGAGAATAATTAAAAATTTTCGCAGATTGATTCTGAGAAAAATGTGTGGATACTTTCAAACAAATGCCGCAATTTTTATATAAAAAACTGGATCCTAATGAAATCAACTATCGCATACTGAAAGTAAAAGTCAAAGATGCAATTTCAGGAACTCCTTGGAGGAAGCAACTACATAAAAATAACTCTTCACACTAGCAGAAGTGTAAAGTTATCATAAATTATTATTTGAAGCAAACATATTTATTGATAAATTAAAAAATATCATATTGAAGAACTAGATTTATTTTGGAAATAATTTTGCTATATTTGAATATTCCTCCAAACATCAAATTTGATAAATAAGATGAATAATTGCAAGAATAAATACTATTCGCTAACTTTAGACTATATCTGCTTTCTGTATGAAAGTATGATTTTATATTTATTAATGTAAATAATTCAACAAATATTTATAGCGAATGAGTAATGCTATTAGAGTTTTAATTTGTGACGCACAATTATCATCAAAGTATTCATCAATTTTGAATAGCATAAAAAATTGTAAAATATAAATTATATTTTGAACATAAAAAATTATAATAAAAAGTACATTAATTTTTCTATTTTTCAAATTTCCTGAAATCACAAAGATTACTATCATTTAATTTTTATTTTTCGATTTTGTAAGCTATTATTATAAAATATGTCTGTAACTCGATAAGATTTGTACGTCATTTAAATAGTTTTTATTAATGAATATTGACGACGCCCTCAATGAATATTTTTAACTTCCTGTAGGGTAAGTTATAGTAATTCCAAAAAATCGAAAATGAAATTTTTTATATATCTTACGTTTCAAAGTAAGTTTTGGAATACCATAGAAAAAATGGATGTATACGTGTGTATATGTAGGTGTATGTGCGTGTGTGTGTGGATACAAATTTTTGTCGACGATTTCGGGAGCACCGACTTGAATAATTCAAAAAACATTCAATTCGTATTGATAAGGAGACGTGTTAATTAGTTTTTGGCGAAGGCAGGTCTAGCCGTTTCAATAATACGAGCAAAAAGTGCAAAAAATGGCAAGTTCTGAGAAAACAAATTGGCCGATTTGAGTGATTCAAAAACATTTGATTCGTATTGATGTGGAGACGTACTGTTTAGTTTTTGATATAGGCAGGTCTAGCCGTTTCGAAGATACAAAGCAAAAAAATGCAGAAATTCCGATTAGATCCTAGACATCCGATCATAGTGTTGTGCCCGAGAAGCATTTCGTTATAGCTCAGTTGGTTAACGCGTCATTTCGCATTAGTAGATAAGAAAGTCAGAACTGATCGGGTTCGAATCCCACGTCTGTAATATTATTTCTAATTTTTTATGTTGTATGGTTGATACTGCATTAACTATTTAAAATCTTAACGCAGTGCATTTATTTCGCCAATGAAATAATTGGTGCATTTGAATTAAAATATGTTCATTCTAACAATAAGTCCACTTAATTTGATTTTGTTTATTTATATATTTCATTCAAACATATATAAACAACGTCGTCTAATCTAAAAAGTTTTCACATTTTTTGTCATTTTGTTTTATAATATTTATTCATAGACTTTTTTGATGATTGATTATTTTAATTCTTTGAATGTTTATTACGGCCATGCACCCCACTAGTTTATTATTATTTTTTGATTATGTAAGCTATTATTATGAAATATGTCTTTTTTATTTATTTAATTTATTCTGCAATCGTTTTACAAGAGCATTAACATTAAGCAGAGATTGCTAACAATAAATATATAATAATCAAAACCAGAAGGTATAAAATATGTCTTCCATTCGAAATAGTTGTTAATAAAGATGTTGGCGACATCTGATGGATATATTTACATGTAACGTTTTTAATATAGTCGCCATCTCGGATTTGCAATATTCCAACCAGTGCTGGATTTACAGTAGGGGCAATCGGGGCTACTGCCCAGGGCGGCAAATTTTGGGGGCGGCAAAATTTGGATAGTGAGAAAAAAATTCTATACAATATAATCAAATTTTTTTAACAACATTTTTATATTTCAAGAAATATAATTAACAAAACATAATACGATTGCAATGCAAAATTTGGGTTGAAATAACCGATTATTAAAAATTTATATTTTGCCTTGCCTCCCTCTCCGAACGTAAATTATCAAATTGGTTCATAAGTTATTAAATTTGGCAATTTGGCTAATATAAAGATCCGTAAACAAGCTGAAAGTTTAAGAAAATATTTACTACAGTTCTCGAGCCCTCTTAAAATGACGAATTTGTGCACTTCCAAGCTTATAGCGTCGAAAAAAATTTAAACTAGTGACTCATGGCATTGTGCATTAAGACAAATTACTGAAACATCCCGTACTGAAAATACATTTCATAAAGAGCTTTAAATTTTATTGAAAAATGAAAAAAAACTTCTAAAATACATTTTTTGTATTTTGAAATTTTTCGAAAATTATAAACTTTTTGCAAAGTTTTTGAGAAAAAAGCGTCGAATAACATTCAAAAAAATTTACAGAATAAATAACTGCTTAAATTTGTGGGGGGCAGGTTTAGCGGTTTCGATGATCCAATAAAAAAAATTGAAAAAGAAAAAAACACATTGGCGGACAAAAGTGATCATAAGACATATGCACATTAAATTATCAGATATTTTAAAGATATAAAATAATAAGTATAAATTTTGTTTACATTTATATAAGTTTTGTAACATTGTTTATCCGTTAGACTGCGACGCGGCGCTTACGCGCTTCTATATTTTGTCCCTCGCAGCTAAAGCAGCGCGATTGCTTTAAAAAAAGTTCCAAAGTTCGTAAAATTTCAGGGATGGGGCGGCATTTTTGTCAGTGCCCCGGGGCGCCAAATTTCTAAATCCGGCCCTGATGCCAACAGAACTATTCCTTTCTATTCCATGATACCTGTCTCTTTCTTTTCAAAAAATTCCTCGGCCCATGCTTTATATGGGATTTGAGGTCAGTCTAGGTCAGTTCTTTTTAGTCTACTGAGATGACGACCTCTTCACATTGCTGTTTGAATGACAATGAGTGATAAATTTTGTTTTTAGTTTATATATTTCAAAGTACAAGAACGTTTTTATTTGTTAAAGTATACAGTTTATTGTGCTCAAGATTAACCAGCGATTTCGGAAAATATGCAAATTTTGTCGAAAATGGATAATTTAAATTCGTTTAGAACCAACATTTACGTTAAATATCGCAACAGATTGGGCTCTGATTTTGGACACAGGGTCAATCAATATTCCAGCAAAGTTTGAGCTCAATGCGAGGATAAGATTTATATGATTCTGACGGAATTTAGGTATAGTATTGCATACATTATCTAACTGTAAGTGGCATTTTTTGTTGTGGCATGTTGCATGAAGTTCCCGGTAAGTGTAATTCATCGATTTATTCAATATTTTTTTGATTTATATATATTATATATATTCAGTAGACCAGTTTAATAAGATATAAAATAGACCAGTTCATTTAGATGCCTATTTCATGTATATCCGCCTCATGTCTACCTATCTATCAAATATTACTAGTAATTCTATTTGAATGTGAGTCAAAAAAATGATATGTAACTAGTGGTGTTTGGCATCGTGCCTTAAGACAAATTGCTGGAACTTCCCGTACCATAACGAAATGTTCGAGGAATACTGAATGTTTTCAAATAGATTATTATAAATACTGTAACACTGTCTAATATTTATAGATATTTATAGATTATAGATTTAAGAATTATATAAACTGAATCACAAAGTCAAAAATATTTATTCAAAGTATATAAGTGAGCTTTAAAACTTCAGCCAGAATAAAATTGAGATCTGAATTATATTCGATATACAAAAAAAATGAAATGCATTTTTTTTCCAAAAGCATTGTTTTGTCAGCAGAAGCAGAAAGTTTTTTGAATCATTCAATTCGGAGGCTTATTTCTCTCAAAAACTGTCATTTTTTGTATATGTAGCTCTGTATCTTCGAAAAAACTGGGCCTGCCTTTGCCAAAACTAATAGCCATTTCTCCCAATCATCACTAGTTGAATGTTTTTTAGATCAATCAAATTGGATGTTCCGTTCTCTCAAAAACTAAATTCCTATTTCTACAGTCTACACTATTTCCTCTTTATCTCCGTCACGACTGGACCTGGCTTTGCCAAAAACGAATCAGCACATCTCTCTATCAATAGGCATCGAATGTTTTTTGAATCATTCAAATCGGTTGATTCGTGCGCCCAAAATGTGGACACACAAACACACACAGACACATCCATTTTTTCTGTCAACATATTCAGAAACTTTCAAAACGTCGAGAAATGCAAAAATTTTCATTTTCGATTTTTGCCTATTACTATAACTACCCTACGGGAAGTCAAAAATCTTGTTTGACCAAAAAATATAAGATATTATAAAAAATCTGCATCTCCAAAATCTCTGAACCTGCCTTTGCTATTTTGTCAACACAAGTAAAATACTTTTTCAACTTCCCGTAAGTTATTGCAATCGTCAAAAAATCGAAATCGAAACCTTAGAAAAAATGGATGCGTGTATATGTATGTATGTATGCATGTATGGATACAATTTTTGTGTCCAAAAAATATTCCATTCTATTGATAAGGAGATGTGATCATTAGTTTTTGGTAAAGGCAGGTCCAGCCGTTTCGAAGGTACGAAGCAAAGTGTACAGAAAATTGAAACACAGTTTCTGAAAGAACCAAACATACTATTTGAATGATTCAAAAAACTTTCAGCTTGTGTTGACGAAAAATTTGCTTTTGTGGAGAAAAAAATATTTCAATTTTTTTTAATTTTCAAACAATTTTTTTTAACTAAATTTTATTCTTCGAATATTTCATTATGCACGGGCAGTTCCAGCAATTTGCTTTAAGGTACGATGTCATACATTACTAACTAATAAAAAAAGTCAAAAACAGTAATTTCTTTGACTCCTTGATCTGTCTATGAAACGACCTGTGTCAGCAAAAAACTGATCCGTTTTTTTTAATCACTTTAATGAGATTTTCCATTTTATAAAAACTGTTATTTTTCACTCTTGGCTCTGTATAACTGAACTGAATCTGCCTGTGCCAAAAACTAATTAGCAGGTGGCCCCGCCAGTGCGAATCGAATGCTTTTGAATCATTCTAATCTGCTATTTTTCCACTTTATTGATTAAAAGCCAACACCAAATATATTTTGACGTTAATATAGATCTGTTGATGAATTAGAAATTGAGATTTCGGAAAAAAATCACAAATATTAACCAAATGGTATTAATAATCAGAAGGGTTTTAAATTTGAGTGATGTGTCACATGAAGCACTTTGTAGTTTTATAACAAAATTTCACGAGAAAATGTTTGTATCTAATTTGTATATATTGTAATTTAAATTATTAGCATTATTACTTAATATCAACGTGATCTTGCAATTAATGATTTGTTAATTATCTTTTGATAATCCTGAATTATAATTATTTATCGATTATATAAGACTAATAATACAGCTAGTAAGCATAAATAACTCACATATCTTTGCAATCATGTCAATAGCTATATTGTTATGTATTGTAAGTAGTTATTAGATTGGTTAAACATTTTATTACAAGGTATTTTAGCTCAGTATAAGTGGCCGTGACTTGTAACTTTCACAAATTCATATTTTATCAAAATTACCTTTTGTTGGCAGATTAGTTGACTTAATTACTACTATACATCAATATTATTAGTGATGTCATTGTGGTCGTTTTGGTGATCGTCTACTATTTCTATGTTTTTTCTTTCATAAACATAATGATGATCTTCTAAATCTAAACTAAAATTTTTTTGAAACATTGGGTATATAAGTAATTGGGACGCTTTTACGAGTTGCCTAAAAATTGATAGAACCTATATTTAAGATTACGAGTTTAAAGATAAGTTTCACAAATATATTTCACGGCTTCAACGTGTAGACAAGGTTGTGAGTACGAAACTCCGCTCTGGATCAATCGATATCATGCAGTAGTCATATCAACTTTTACTAGAAAATATCGATCAAAAATATGTTTTCAAATGAAAATAGCCCATTTCGGGCACTACGATGTGAAATGGCAATAGGAAATCTCTCACACTGTTTTTCCTGGAATCGAGAGCAATCCTCTTTATCTTATATATAAAAATGGAGTTCTCTTTCAAATGTCCAAGTAAAACTCGAAAACGGCTGAATCGATTTGGCCAGTCTTAGTCTTGAAAAATTCGTGCTAATCAGTAGGTTGTCGGAAAAGTGAGATATTATTGCAAAATCGCGTAGAATTTTTTTGTTGAAACGTAATTTAAATAAAACAATGGACGGTGGCTAACACGTGAAATGTCAAACGTTTTTGGCAGATGATGTTCAATTACTTTTAATAGGATGTTTTCGTAATTATTATTTAATTATGATTAAATTGTAGTCAGCAGTTTTGTTTGTAGTTTTATTTATAAACAAAAACGTTAGCAAACGGGCCGCAAGTATTACTAGAGACTCAAAATATCAACTTTTTTGAAATGTTAATATGAAAATGCACTTTTTAGCATATTTTTCACAAACACGGTGCTCTAAAAGATCTCAATAATTATATACTTATTGGTATTTATAAAACATTTTCTAGGTTATATTACTTTTAATTTATGTATTTTAATTCAGAACTAAATTTGGTATCTACAAAGGGACATTTTGTCGAATAACATTTTCTCAGTTATAATTTCCCAGAATTTATCGAATAATAGATAGTAATATACGAAGGTCCGGGGTTAAAAAGGTCCACCACCGATGTGTCAAAAACCAGTAAAGTTAAGTATTGTTTAACAACATTATTTGAATGTAGAGGGAAAAAGATGCATAACCAGCTATAACCTTGATTCTTATGACTTTGCTATCGAGAGATAAAGAGTAATCTTTGAAAATCCATAATACTTTTTATTAAATTTACTTTAATTCATCGAATGTTACTTGAAACTTTTCAAAAAGCAGGTCCAAGAAGAAATACTTAATTCATTTTCTATCTCTCCTTGCGGAAATTTGAAAAATTTGTATAAGTTGAGTAGTAATTATTTACAATTATACACAAAATCCAGAATCCAAAAAATTTGAAAAACTTGAAACGTAATCAATAAGTCGAAGACCAAAAAAGACTTGGATTGAATTGGATTATCTTGGATTGAATGGGGTTTATTGTTTTTATAATACCTCATTGTATATATAGCAATCAAATAACACATCCTTATACACTTAAAGTATTAATATTTTTGTTTCTCTAGAAATTGTTTAGAATATACCTTACTTAGCAAAAAACGTTTGCCGGGTCAGCTAGTTATATTATATTTTAATAAGAAAAGTACATAACTCATACCTTTTTAAATAAAAAATAATAAATAATAAAAAATTTAGATGCTACTGAAATAATAGCAATTATTGTTGCCTTCCCGAAGGAGGTAAGGCTTTCTCTTCGACAAAAAATCCGATTGGCAAAGTTTGTTTTCTCGACGTTTCAATCCATTTTGAATCAAATGGGATTAAATTTGGAAAAGTCTGTGTGTCTGCGTGTGCTTATGTATGCGAGCTAATTTTAATCTCTTTCGTCGATTCAAAAAAAATTTTTCAAAAGGGTATTTTTCGTTAAAAAAGCTTATCGTAAAGGTAAGTACCAGTTAGTTTTTAAAATCGTTTTTAAAAATCGGTTTTTAAGAAAACGTAAAGAAGAAAACGGTTTACATAAGCACACGCACATTTTTTTTCAAAATTTGGTCCCATACTATTAAGAATGACTTTGAAACGTTGAGAGAAAACTTTAGCATGTCAGATTAAAAAAATGCTTTTATACAAAAAAACTGAAAGGCTGTCGAAATGAGTTTCAAATTTAACTTAAAGAATATCTGGTTTTAACTAGTTTTTAGGTATCATAATATCAATTTTTACACATTTCCTAATATAATTAATACTACAATAGACAATAATGGCATAATGATATTTTATTAATGTTTTTTTATTGCTGAAACACATTATATATTTCACTAGTCAGAACTATAACTTCTGAAAATTGAAAATTTTTGCATTTCTCGACGTTTTGAAGGTTTCTGAACATTTTGGCATACCTTAGAAAAAATGGAGGTGTGTGTGTGTTTTGTGTGTCCGCATTTTTTCGTTCACGTTTTCGGGCGCACGGATCAACCGATTTGAATGGTTAAAAAAATATTCGATTCCTGTTGATAGGGAGATGTGCTGATTAGTTTTGGCAAAGGCAGGCCCAGCAGTTATGGAGATAAGAACAAAGAGTGTAAAAAATAGAAACCGAGTTTTTAAGAAAACGAAGCATTCGATTTGAATGATCTGAAAAAATATTCAATTAGTAATGATGGAAGAAGTGGTTATTAGTTTTTGGCGCAGGCAGGTCCAGCCATTTCGAAGATACAGAGCTAAATGTGAAAAAATGGCAGTTTTTGAGAGAACTAAGCGTCCGATTTAAATTATTCAAAGAACTTTCTGCTTGCTTTAACAAAATAATAGATGAATTTGCCTTAAGGCACGATGCCATACACCACACTAGTTTTGTTTGTCGTTTGCTAACAAAATGAAAAAGTAGTAATGAATGTACTACAATATCGATTCTATAAATGTTAGTTTACGTAATTTTTTTAATTAATTAATCCAATTCTATAGTTGAAGTCATTCGATCAAACGCTCGACCTTTTTTATAAATTCAATTCAAGTTCAAGGCGTTTTTGTAATTTCATTAATCATTAACTTTGTTTAGTTTAGCTTGTGGAGTTTTTTTTTCATAATTCAACTT
The DNA here is from genome assembly GCF_003426905.1 of Ctenocephalides felis. Lineage (NCBI taxonomy): Eukaryota > Metazoa > Arthropoda > Insecta > Siphonaptera > Pulicidae > Ctenocephalides > Ctenocephalides felis. The sequence continues at coordinate 238 of NW_020537024.1, read as the reverse complement.
GAATGGTATATACGAATGGTATATGGTACCATCATTACGTAAGACATTAAATATTAAATGTAATGGGAAAAATATGCCATGTATATACCGTCATGCCATCAGGCTGTCTAATGATAAAATCTATATCTAAAGCGTATTTTTATATGCGCCTACTGTATATATGTCACGTTTAAATATGACGTGTAAATATATAAAAGACAGAATAAATATCTATTTTGCTGAATGAAATGCATGTTTT
>NW_020537023.1:0-22461 GCF_003426905.1 Ctenocephalides felis | reverse complement strand
TTTGAAAAAAAAATTGACCCGATTTTTATGAAACTTTTTTTGATGATATATATCAGGGTCTTATACGACTTATTGAAATATTACGACTTACCACAAGTAGTTTAATTTTAAAAATTCATCAAAGTTTAAGAAAATTAGTTTTTTTTGACGTTTTTTTAAATAAAATTAGACTATTTACTTGGTATAACGTCAGAGTACTTGGTTTTAATGAACATATGAAGCCATTAAAGTCTTATGGAAACTGGTTCAATTATAACAATTGTTGATTTCTGAAAATTTACTTTTAGAAAATACTCCGTGTCAAAGTGTTTGTTCGTTTTCAATTATGTGTAATAAATCCACTCGAAATACTTTTAATCAATCATAAATTAATTTAGTTTTGATTGATTAGGTCGATTAATCACACATATGGGGAAGTTCATGTAACTTGCCTCAAGGCAAAATACCAAACCAACTAGTTTATTTTTTATATTTCAGTCTATTTGGTCCGTTTTCAAAATTCTTTTCGTTAATATTTAAGTTTCGAACAAACAAACAAGAGAAAGCCTGTGTTCATACTATTTTGTTATAAAGCGAATATATGTGAATATATCTTTTTAAAAGTAATCACAATCTAATAGTCCAGTTATGTTGATAGTAAAGTTTTTGTGCTGATTTGACTCAATACTACAACAGTTGACTCAATACTACTACAGTTGTTACATCTCTGCATGATATATTATTATTACAATTTCTTTAATAGGGCGAATATTTTTATTTGTACAGTAACGCCGGATGCTCGAAGTGGAATAGAACCCGGGACCTCTGATTCAAGTCTGGTCGTTCTGCCCGCTTACTTACGAGCGAGCCCTTAATCAATATAACTGTTATTATAAATCTATACCAATATCAAGTATATTCAACAAATTTTCACTAGACGTGTTAGAACTTATAAAAATTTTAGAGCAAAAATTTTTAGCCCAAGCATTTGCCTTGATAAATCCCTTGCTTGATTTTCCTTCACGATCGAAAATTAATTCTGTTCCCGGTTGTCTTCATAAATTATAGCTCACCAATTATGCTCAGATTAAAAGGAATGATGCCATAATCATGATGCCAGGGTCCGTATCTGAGAATTTGTGACAACTTGGAGCAGCTGCCTCCGCGGATTGATGTCCTAGCGTTTCGGTATTCTATTGTATACTATTTATAGTTATAGGATGCTAAATATTTGGCTCAGATTTACTTATTATGCTTCAATTCCTGATTTTTATATAGAGATAATTGCGCGTACGATAAGCATATTGATGACTTGGCAGCGAGTTCTATGTTGACGCCCAATTTTCAGCCGGAAATGGATAGATGGGTAAACATAACATATTGTGACGACTAAATTTTTCTAGATCTTTTGCACATCATGTTTTGCGACTATAATGACATCAGTTATCACTTTAGAATCTAGAATCTAGTTCTAAAATAGCCCTTTCCAGGCAGGTGCATCAAAATAAAAACTAGTGGTATTTCCGAAACGGCTAGATCCCAGCTTTGCCAAAAACTAATCAGCACGTCTCCTCATCAGTAGGAAACGAATGGTTTTTGAATTAGTAAAATCAGTCGATCCGTGTTCGCGAAATCGTTGACAAAAATTTGTATCCGCACACACACACACACACACGCACACACATACATAATTTTTCTCTAATGTATGCCAAAACGTTCAGAAACCTCTGAAACGTAAAGATATATAAAAAATTTTATTTTCGATTTTTTTGCGATTACTATAACTTACCCTACGGGAAGATAACTATTGCTACTAGAGAAATTCTAGTAATGAAATATATCAGATAGAGACAAGCTGACCGTTGGGTTACCTTTTAAAATGCCAAGTGCTTAAGAAGTATCGTCATATTATATTGCTCGTTTTGTTAGATAACATTTTAGTATATTTTGTCATGATTTTTTTTAATTGTTGATGTAGCTTCTTCATATATCATCCACTTAAAACTAAATTGAAATCAGGTGAAAGTAATTAATCTTATGCACCTGTTATAAGTATAAATAAAAATTATAATAATAAAGTATAATAAATAATATAATATAATAAATAAAAATAAAAAAAATAATTCTTAGACTTCATAAAGTAAAATATTATATGTTTGTTAAATTTTTTTTTCATTCTGTTCTCATTCTATGCTCTAAAATAATTTTTATGTTTTTTTTGTTTTATTAATTATATTTCAGTATGACCTCATATTTTATAAAATTTCATTAATTAATTTAATTTTGTTATTAATCAATATTAGTAAGAAAACGAAGTCCTGTTTGCAGATAATATTTAAGATTACTAAAAAGAATAATGACAAATTTATAAAGGTCTTTTGAATTGTAAGTATAATTATGAAAAACAAAAAATATTTATAGATTTAATATCTGCAAGGAAAAATCTAGTCTATCTTTAATTTTTTACTGAACAATTAGGTTTACATACAGTATTATATGTTTCATGATGAAAAGCGTTAAAATCAAAATAAAAATTCCACTAGTAAATTCTATATGCAGCATACTAATTAAAGCAATATTAAAATTATATTATATTATAACACAATTATGTAAAGTATTGCTTTATGTAAAGTATACCAATACTTTAGTATAAATTCGTATGCAGCATACGAAAATAGAATTCCTAGTTAAGTTTTTATATTGATTTTTACGCTTAATTAATTAATTTTATTAAGTTTGAAGTTAAACATAGTTCAATTGATAGAGATTTGAAGCACATTTGACCTATATTAATACAAGCTTCGTATTGCTCCTTTTAGATCATGCTATTTTTTATATATTGTTTAAAAAATATTCATGATTTGCAATAGAGTTTGAACACAAATATTATTCAATCTCTGTTCAATTTGAGAAACTCATCTGAATATTTTTACAGGCTAAAAAAGGAATCTGTACATTCGCCCATGTATATAATTTCTAACAAGTCAAAATCTTTACGTGATTCAGCAAGATTCACTCTTAGACGTCTTCATGTGTTCACAAAAGGGCAAACAGCTCGTATTCCTGATAAAGCAAAAAATAAAGGATGAAATATATACACATTCACAAAATATCTGTCAAATTCAAAACAAGGCACGCGCCTTTTCCACTAAAAGGATCGTATTTCGCTCAGTCTGTAGATATACTAATATCTCGCACTTCTGAACTGAATATATATAAAGTTACATTTATATAAAAAGCTTTGTCATGATATTTATACGATAACGTAGCGTCCTTGAACTTTTACGGCAAAATATTAGGACAAAATATTTTTGTTTTGGTATATTTTGTTTTGGTTAGTACCTACACAAAAGTACATCCTATGAATTTCAAAGTGGACCCTTAGTCTTATTATGTACGAAAATTTTAAAAATTCAGGGACTAAGATTTTTTTTATTACAGTCTGTCACACGTAGGACATTCAGTAATTGTTTATTATATATGGATTTTTTTTGAATGGACGGCAACCCAGTAGTTGAGAGACTAAGATAAATTTATATTTTATTGAGTATGCCATACTTCTTTTTATTCGTTTATTATTTAAATCAAATTTATTTTTTGCAAGTCCTTGAGCAAACTATTCTCGAACAAACATGCAGAATTTTTAAAAAATTTTATGTCAACTGATTAAAACCAACATTATAATCTACAAAACTGAAAAGCAAAACACAATATTTATTCTTTATTTATTTTAATACGTTTGGTATGCAAAATATTATAATTATAGTTAGTTTAAACAAGTCAATTATATGACATTATTTTTTATTAGCACTTCATCACTATACAATAAGTCTATGATTGTATATATAAATCAATCAAATCAGAAAGAATTTTTTGCCTATTGATGAAATGCTTTCTATTATATTTATTCACAATGTGAACTAAAATACTAACATTTACTATTAACTTATTAAAATAACACTAACGTTAATAATCAGTCAGAATTAATTATCTTATTGTGACTATTTATTATTATAACTTAATATAAATTCGAGGAATATATTTTTTATTATCAAATATATGCCTGATAATATTAATTTTAATTACAGTAGATAATATCTACTATATCTCTTGTGTTAACACAAATTCAATTTGTACAATATATTCAGATATTTATACAATAATGTAATGAATTCGAAATAAATACACCTATTCGATACTTCTCTTCTACACACATACACTATGTAAATTTTGTACTGAAACTGATTCCTCATAATATTAATGAGCAAATAGTAATAATCTGCTCTTCTGTTTGGTGTGTTAAATAATCAGTTATTTTTAAACAAATATTAATAGGAGGTGGATTAATTATATATTTTGTAATGCCAATATTGAATAATTTCCAGGAATGGAAATGGGATAAAATATTATGGTAATATTATATTAATTTTTTTGATCATACAAATATTTTTTAATAAGATTGAACTACATTAATCTAAAAAATAGAATGGTAATATTATATTAATTTTGTTGATCACACAAATAATGTTTTTGTAAGATTAAATTAAATTGATCATTTGAAAATCATTATAATAATCTCCAGAAATGGAGATGGGAAAAAATTGAATGGTAATATTATATTATTTTTTTTGCTTACACAAATATTTTCTTGTAAGTTTGAATTAAATTAGTCATTTGAAAATCGTTATAATAATCTCCAGAAATGCAAATGAGAAAAAATAGAATGGTATTATTATATTAATTTTGTTGATCACACAAATATTTTTTTGTAAGATTGAACTAAATTAATCATTCGAAAATTGTAATACAATAGTTTATTAATTATAATGATATTTTAAGCGATTCTCATAATGACTCGTAATTTGAAATGCTCAGAATTTAGTTCTAGAGAATAACTCGATTTTATAATTTAATTAATTTTTTTAATTCAAGTTAGACTACTTTATCTACTTTATTATTAATTACAATGAATTGCACAGTAACTAAAAATTTACTAAGTAATTTAATTGTTCTTCTAATTCTTCAAAGAACTTTTTTCTTTCAATTTATAATTGAGCCGTTTGTCTATCGAATCTGTATTCTCGACAATTATTGCAAAAAGACTTCTATCAATCAATATACCTCAATACGATCAGTTTCTTTTTGTGTAAAATGCAGATAGATTTAAAAAAATATCTTTGAAATAATTTTCTTTGTAACGCTTTTGAAAGCCCGTATTCTTTGATTAATCCAATTAGCGACATAAGGGATTTTGTTTGTTTTAATTTGTGAAAAAGATTTAATTTTCACCTGTTAAAGCAAATATTCTAGAATTTAAAATTTCGAATTTATATTATGTGACAAAAACGTTATATTTTATTATTGTTGCAGGTTTTATTGGGTGATAAAGAAAAATCTTCAAAACTTATTCCGAGCGAAAAAAGGAAAGCTGACGATGGAGAACCGAATAAAGATCTTAAAAAGGTTAGTTTATCTTGCTTTCTAAATATTGTTTTACGAAACTTTAATATAATTAGTTAGCTTATATTTCATTTTTAATTACTAAAAAATTAATACCAATTTTAATCATTATTTTATGTGTGTCCAAGTTTTTCACCAAGTGATATGTATTATTATCATACAAGATGAATCCAAAAATATAATTTCAACCGTTTACTTTTATTTACTTAACTAAATGTTTTATCTAATTAATTTTTCTCTTTCTTCGTATTTATCTAACCTCAACACATGATGATTGCTTACACCTTTAGATCGAAAAAAATGGAAATGCATATTAATGGTTAAAAGGGCAGAGCATGTTTTTATCAAACAATTCGAAATTGAAAACGTGCTTTGGGAAGATTTTGCAATGTTTGTTTAAGTTTCGAATGAATGTAATACAAACAACAATTTCGAGTTAAGGAAAGCACATAGCTTTCCGCTTAACGAAACAAATGCTTGTTATCCTGGAGCTTTCGCATATTATACATACATTTGTATCGCGAACAAGAGAGCTTTCTCCTGGTTCAACAAGCAAAAAGTAGAAAATACACATGTGCTACTGAATTGCTTGCTATTTCTTAAGGGATTTTAACCTACATTTGAATGAAATCTAATGTTTAGAAACGTGTTTATTCTGCCTCAACATCTAGTAACAAAATTGAATCAGGACTATAATGCAGGCTTTGTTTAGATGACATGATGAACTATTTATGCATTGCATAAAAAAAAAAGATTATAGATATAATTAAAATGGGAATTAATATAAGAATAATTTTTCGTCGTTCTACCACTAATTCTTCTACCATCTACTATTAAGTTTCTTTGATTGTCATATTTTTACAGCGATTAGAAATTCTCTAAAAAAAATTGCTGAAATTTCATATTTAGCTACTTTTTTTGAAGGCAACCAACAGCTTACCTAAGTTTTCTGAAAAATTTTTCTAGTAGAAGCTATCTTTTTATTTAATGGAGAAATTTTTGGAATATTGAGGTATTTTTGATTTGCATCAAAAGATTATAGATATAATTAAAATGGGACTCAACCCTTTCCACTCGAATGCCGCCGAATTCATATAAATCTCGGAATTCGCGAGTAAAAAGCGTTAATATAAGACTATTGCAGCAAATTAGCTCCAATTTAGATTAAGTATGTCATGTTTTTTTAATACATAAACAAAAAAGTGTATCAAGTTTATCGGTATCTGATAAAATCATCGTTGAATTACAAAGTATTGAATTTTAATTCGCCCAATTTGCGAAATCAAGTCATATCAAAACAATAATAAATGCGTTGTAAGCACAAACGTAAAATTGAACAAAGAAATTATTTATGGAAGAGCTCTCTCACTATTTTTGTATCGTTCTGCTACTAACTTATCTGCCATCTGCTATTAAGTTTCTTTTATTCTCATATTTTTTACAACAATCGGTTGCTTTCTAAGAAATTTTGCTGAAACTTCACTTTTAAGCTGTCTTTTTAGAAGGCAACCCAACAGTTGACCCAAGTTTCTTTAATACATTTTTAGTATTAGAAATTCTCTAATACTGATCGTATATTTTTTTATTTAATGAAGCAATTTTCAGGAAGGGCATAGATATGAACTAAATTTTCAGAGACATAATTTTATATTCTTATTTTCTGGAGTACTATTTTACTTTACATGACTTTTCAAAATATGTAATTTTATATTATGGCACAGGCAAATCTAATGTATGCATATTTATTCTCCATGTTAGCTTTTTATATTTCATCAAAATGTGTGTCTCGTAAAAAGAGCAATTTATTTGCATAAAAAAGAGCTTTGTTTTAAACGCTGTTGATGCTGATAAAATTATTGTGTATACCTATATTTAAAAAAAATCTGTAAAAAATGAGATTTGGTGCTGAAGTAATAGCTTTTATATTCAACTAATTGTATTTATCATACCAAATCAAAACAAATTAAATAAAATTATGGTCCTATTAAATCTCCAATTTTTGACGAAACCTTTAATATTTTCGACTATTTATTTTGTAAATTTTAGTTTTTTTTTTTGTAAAATCTATAGTTATGTATCGTGTACAGTTTTTATAGTTATATTAGTACATATAATGCGAGAATTGTTATTAGAAAATCTTTATTGTCACTTGATACACGTTTTCAAGCTCTATCTAACCCTTTCCACTCGCGAATTGCAGGTATTATATGTATTTTGTCGCCCGAGCGGAGGCATTCGAGTGGAGATGTTTAAAGTAATATTATGATTACATTAACAATTTCGATCAAGATATTCATTTTGAAAAATCGTACCCGAGCCAAAATTGCGGGGCTTGGAAGTTTTAAATCGCCGCCATTAGCTTATTACGATCATCTTTAACATTTTAAGCATCAAATAAAATTAGATTACTCTAAGCTGGCGCCAAAGATACACAATCTACAATATGGCTACAATAAAACGATTATTTCTCCATAAGCTCAATTTTATTTAAGTACTTTCGGTATCGTTCATAGTGAAAATAACTACGGTAAATTATATGTTGTTTTTATGCATTTTTATCCGTAGGGCTGCAATTTGTTTATCGAATCACTAGAGATCTCTAGATCAAATCCTGATTGTAGTAATAATTCTATGTCGAAAAATCTAGGCGTGTAATTTATGTTAATATCTAAATATCTAAACATATACTGGTTTGTATGATACTTATACATACTTACACACTCAAAAATATAATATTATTACTAAAAAAACTCATTCATTCAAAATTAAGCTTTTCTTTCTTCAATCAATATTAAATTTTAAGCAATTCTTAAAATTATTCATTGCAATTATTTGAAGAAAAATTTCAAAAAATTAAAGAATTCAGTTTTGTTGGTATGTTAGACTACTAAATGGTAGATACTGAATATATTGAATTTGCGAAAATAGAAAAAATAAAAATGCCAGGAGCATATTCCAAATATGTTTCTGGCATTTTAATTATTTTATTAATGGCGTATTGGGACATCAGTACAAAAATTCTTGACAATATATTAAAACTTTTTAATTGATAATTGAAATAATATTTTTTCTAATTTAAGTGGACTGAAGTGAAAAGATTTTAATTTTTAAAATGACATTAAAAATCGTACCAATATATATTATATATTATATGGTCATTTTTTATGAAAATTAAGTAATAAATATAACAAGGTATCAAAAGCACATAGTATAAATGAAAGTAATACCTTATTCAACAAACATGAAATAAATCCTGAGTTCGATAGGTATAAATCTGATATATTTACCATTATATTCTTTGTTCAGTAAAAAAGATTTGCTGAAAGCTAAATGTCGTATTAAAATTCTTTTGTGACGCAATAAAAAGGTTTATAGAAATATTTCTGTTTGCGGCATTGTTATTCCGTAAAGGTCTTTAATTTATATTTTTGAATTAAGATTTTGTTCGAAGATTGTTTTCAGAACGTAAAAGCAATGTGTACAATGGATGTCGCATTGTGAAGCAAAATAATGATTTTTTTATATGGACCCTTTTAACTAAATATAGATTATTGTGTACACGAATATTTTTAAAGATATATTTTTTTCAATGATGAAGTCCATTGAATATAAAAGGCCGCAAAAGTTTATTTTTGGATAAAGATTCAATTTTTTTTATTTATTTTTGGAGGCATTTTTTAATTAAGCAGATCTGCTGAAATCAATGTAAGGCAAACAATACTTTGTATTATTGTATAAAAATACAATATTTGCTTTTAATATATACATAATGGTGCTTGAATATATCTAACATTGCTTCATATAATTTCAAAATAAACAAGCCCTTATATTGCCATTTCATAAATATTAATATACACCAATCCGTTTTTTTTTCATTTTATACTCATTACATTTGCCTGCCGAGTCCCACGTGTTGTTTTCAATAAAAAAAATGTATATATTTCAAACCACATCCGAACGATTATTCATCAGATGTCATAAAATATCTTTTCATCCCCTAAAAATAATTTAAACTGTCGGAAAACGAATACCTTTCGCAATTAAATGCGCGCTTACTTTAAGCCCCAGCATGGGGTTTGTCTTCATTATATTGTTTTTCATAAATGCAGGATTTGAGGGAAGGATATTGAACGAAAAATATTTCTGGAGGCTTTTTTATGGAGTTGAAGTTTATTATTTTTATTAAATGAATTTTGTAGACATTTAGACAGTTATTTGATATTATAATTATATTATTTATAAAATGTTATAAGAACATTGGTTAAAAACGTATTTGCAACAAATTCTACATATCTTTTGATTTTTGCCTAGCATTGCCTGTTTATTTTAAAAATCTTACATCCACATCAATCTACTCTAGTTATCAATATTACCTTTTAAAATATTTTTTTTCAATACTCAATAAAATTCAATAGAAGTAAGCAGTAATATTATAAGTAGCAAATATTTAATATTTACAATAAAACTGAACTATTATTTTATATTTTATATCATTTACATACTTTTTTTTACTTTAGATGTACCTTTTTTTTCAAATAGCATTTAATTTAATAAATTCTTATTTTGGAATTAGAATTAATATTGTATTGGCTACTTCAACAAATATTCTGTTTTATATTTTTCATATCAATTTTTCATATTTTCTATATCAAGTATAAAATAAATTCTAATATCAACTACAATTTCTAAATTTTCATTATTGTTTCATAAATAATTACATAAATCATAATATTTATTTTTAAATATCTATGATAGAACTCTAAATAATATTGTTAATATCATATTATCGAACCACAATGTTATATATAAGCTATTATTTGGAAAAACCACAATATTTCTGTGGTGTAATTAATTATATATTAATTAGATAAATTGTGAGGTTTCCTGTGCATGATGCATCGATATTATATATTCCAATTTCACATTACATAATTATACAGTAGAGCCCCGTTAAAACAATCATGCTTAATACGACTTTTTTCCCTAAAATCTCTATTCCGCATGATACGCTTTCTCACTCAAGACGCGTTTTTCTCCGATTCCTTGCAAATCGTTATACACTAATACTATTCCTATTGGGTACTATTTGTAATTTCTGATTTGTTTTAGTAATTTGCTAAACTCATATAGAGTAGGGCGGGGCACGCCATAGGCGAGGAAAATTGAGAGGGCCAGGGCAAATAGGTCCAATGTTTTATTTTATAAGACAATTAAATAACGTATGCTTAAAAATTATATTAAGTTCTCGTAAACTAAACAACAATGCTCATGACCAAAAAAACTAACAATGAAAGAACATTCTTCTGGATTGGATTTTCAATCATTGTTTATTTGCCGATAGCAAAGTCGTAATAATCAAGATGATGGCTGGTTATACTTTTTATTACTCTACTTTCAAATAATGTTGTTAAAAAATTCTCTACACTTCTTGTTTGTGAGATATCGGTGGTGGACCGATACTCTCGGACCTTTATAGCCCCTCTATTCTAGTTTGCTTCATATAATTTTATTAGAACCTCTTACATTAATGAATATTTTTGACTGATGAATTAAAACAAAAATTTAATCGTTAATAATTTAATTAAACGATCGTGCAAGAATATAACTCGGGATGCCTATTCAAATCTATTTTAAAACTCATGCACTGCGTTTATATGGCTAAATGAAAGTTATTAATAAATTACAATTTACTATAAGCTTTTTCTATATAGATATAAAAATAATGAAATCTCGAACAGTGTTCTAAATTATAAAGTTTTTTATATATAATACCAGCAATCACGGCATGCGTGTGCAAGCAATATAGTTTTGTAGCGAAACCACAGCGGCGCCGCGTCTGAAAGTTTTTGACATAAAAAGTTTCTATAAAAACGCAATTTAAACAGCGGATAAACAAGAATGGATGCCGTTAAAAGTTTTGGTCTCTGCTATCTAAGAATAGATAGTTATATCATAGAAATTGGATGGAATAAAAGTCAGGTTGTTAGCGAAATAAAATAATTTGTAGTCGAAGCTTGATTGTTGTTATCCAGCGCACATATTCACAAGTCTGAATATTCCTCCAATCTCGATGCATATGCATCTTCTGCACATTCAATAGAGTAAAATAGACCAATGTTATGGCAAGGCTATGTTATTCATTAACTTCCCGTAAGGTAAGTTATAGTAATAGTTCAAAAATCTAAAATGAAAATTTTTGCATATCTTCACGTTTTAGAGGTTTCTGAACATTTTGGCATACCTTAGTAAAAATGAATGTGTGTGTGAACCGATTTCAAATATTTAAGAATCATTCGATTTCTACTGACGGGGAGGCACGAATCATAGAGTGCAGAAAATAGAAAATAAGTTTTTGAGACAACAGACCATCCGATTTGAATGATTCAAAAAACAGGAGATGAGTTGTGATTATATTTTGGCAAAGACAGGTCCAGCCTTTTCAGATATTTAGAGCTAAATATGCAAAAAATTATAGTTCTGGAGAGAACGATTTGAATTATTTGAAAAACCTTCTGCTTGTATTAACGAAGCTTGTTTTTCTCATATTTTTTTAAATTTCTGAATGGCATATGTATATATTTTTTTGAATATCGCAAAGATTTCACATTTCATTTTATTATTTATTTATTTCATTTTAATTTTAGCTAAATTTAAGTACTATTAAATTAATAAGTAATATCAACTTTGCAAATTAGTTTTTATAATTCTTAAAAATATGAGATAAGATCCTTCATTCTAAATCCACTTTTTTCAGTTTTTTAACTTCCCGTAGGGCAAGTTATAGTAATCGCAAAAAAATCGAAAATGAAAATTTTTATATATCTTTACGTTTCAGAGGTTTCTGAACATTTTGGCATACCTTAGAAAAAATGGATGTATGTGTGTGTGTGTGTGTGTGTGTATGTGTGTGTGTGTGTGTATGTATGTATGTATGTACGTGTGTGTATGTATGTGCGGATACAAATTTTCGTCGACGATTTCGGGAACACGGGTCAACCATTTTGAATAATTCAAAGAACATTCGATTCGTATTGATAAGGAGACGTGCTGATTAGTTTTTGGCGAAGGCAGGTCTAGCCGTTCCGAAGATACGGGGCAAAAAGTGCCGAAAACGGTAACTCAGTTTTTGAGAGAACGGAGCGTCCGATTTGAATAATTCAAAAAACATTTCACTTGTATTGACAAAATGAAGAATCGATAAAATTTTCATGAAGGTAGGTCTAGCGGTTTCGGAGATATGGAGGAAAAAGTAAAAAAATGAGCCATTTGGCGGTCAAAAATGATCATTAGACATATACTCATCAAATTATCAGATATTTTATAGAGATTTTAACAATAAGTATACAATTTGTTAACATTCCTATGGGTTCCGTACCAATGCTTATGCGTTAGACAGCGACGCGGCGCTTACGCGCTTTATATTTTGTCCCTATGCAGTTAAAGCAGTACGATTGCTTTGAAAAGAAAGTTCAGATCTTCCACAACATGTCAAAATAAAAAAAAAATTCTTCAAAAAAAAGCAAAAAAAAAAAAATTAAAAAAAAATTTTTTTTAAAAAAAAAAATTTTTTCAAAAAAAAGTAATTTTTTGTCCAATTTATAGTTTCTCAAAAATCTTATTTTTTCAAAGTAATTTTTTTTTTCAAAAATGTTAATCGTTTTTAAAAAAATAATAATTTTTGGTGCGGGAAGTTCCAGCAATTTGCCTTAAGGCACGATGCCTTAATTGCCTTAAGACAGAATTCCACTTACAGCTAGTTTTATTTACTTTTCATGTAAACTTAAATAAATGTCATCGTCTAATTTATAAGCTTTTCAAAATACGAATAACGAAAATTACAATGTATGTATTTATATATTTGAAAATATTTAATATTCTCTGAATATTTCATTAAGGTAAGGGAAGTTGCAGCAATTTACCTAAAGGCACGATGCCATACACTACTAGTTTATTTATTTATTTATTCATTTATATAAATGTCAATTGGCTAGGTACAATAAAATTATAATACAACACTACTAATCTCATAACTTAAGCTACTAATATGAAATTATTATGTAGCAAAAATCGTACTAAATACTGTCAATGGTCATGTGGGTAATAAATAACTAAAAATGTAGGCATAGAGAGTGAGATATTCTATTCAATCTAAAGCATAGTATAATATAATATATTAATTACAGCAATCAATTTATTTTTTAATTGATATCTAATTCTTATGAAAAATGATGTTCATAGAATTTGCAACAAAAAAAAATCGATTTAATTGATCAATTTGGCATATTCCTCACTGTAATTGAATGCTAACAAATCTAAATTTTATGAGAATAAAATTGTTTCTGAGTGTATAATATTATCATGTTTAGTCTCATAATTTTAATCAATCGATAAGTTTGGTACAATTATTAGACTTTATTTATTGCAATACATATTAAATAAAATAATTTGCTATTTATTAATAAGGGTGAAATATTATATAATATTTCTCAGTCTGTTACTTATTTTGAATTCTAGTATTTATTTCTTATTAACTCCGAGTAGGAAATGTTATAGTAATGGGCCAAAAATCGAAAATGAAATTTTTTGCATATCTTCACGTTTCAGAGGTTTCTGAACATTCTGGCAAAGGCAGGTCCAGCCATTTCGAAGATGCAGAGCTTAATGTACAAAAAGTGGCCGTTTTTTGAGAGAATTAGGCATCCGATTTGAATGATTCAAAAATCTTTCTACTTGTGTTGACAAATCAATTGCTTTTGGAAAGAAATTATTTAATTTTTTTTCAATTTTTTTTTGTATATCGAAATTAATTCATATTTTAATTTTAATTTTGGCTAAAGTTCGAAAGCTTGCTTATATAATTTAAATAAATAATTTAATCTTTGTAATTCAGTTCAGTTTAAAGGTGAAGTAAAACCTGAATTTTATTTACATTTAAACAATTCGTAAATCGTTTAATATATTTATAAAACATAAACTACGCATTACTCTCTTCTGAAGATAAATATGGGCTTGCCCTCAATTGGAACAAATTGTTCTTTACCTCGGTCATATATAGAACATAACAATTTCATTATTAAATCATAATAATGCATTATTTTATGTAGCGCATCTTAGTTTTTCATCTTGTTTTATTTTTGTTATATTATAGAGAATTTCATTTTATGCTGAACGTTCCAAAGTGCCACGTTCACCATTACAGAGCCCCATGATTTAATTATAAGAGATTAAATAGGATTAAATCTTTAATAACGTAGAAAATGCCTTGAATAATATGATGGTATTGTTGCAAAGCATTTTGTAAGTAGGTAAGTGGTTTAAACGACCATCTTTGCATTGAATAATAGTTTGTAGTAAATGAATATTGCGTTTTTTTCACAAAATGTTTCTAATTTTTAAAATAAAGTTGGCGGAGTGTAGAAGCGTAGCTTGATAGGACAACAGAATAGAATATTTTGAATGTACCTACATACTTTATTTTTATTTATTCGTTTTAGCTTTTAACTCTAAATCGCGACTACTATAAAGCAAATAATGCTTTCATTTAAGTTTCATCATTTTAAGTGATTTCAGTGCCTTATTTATATATCAGTTATTTGTTAATCTTAAAATGCTTTTGATTTAAATTTAGGTGTTAAATCAATCCCATATACAGTTAATGGAGTAATGCAATTTAAATTATCGAAGCTTCTTAGTAAAGTGCATCTGTCGTAATTGATACTGGAATTGGCTTGCTTATTATTGACTTGCACTTAAATAATTAATAATGCACTTTAGGGACTTGCTAATGAATGATAATGTATTAATGTTAATAGATAAGCGTATATATATAATCAAAAATGGTTTTAATACGCATTTTATCCAAGTATCCATTTTGACACTAAAGCATGCAATAATTTTAATTTTCAACTTGAATAAGCATCTGCTGAACTTGATTCGGCACATATTAAGTTCGGTAAAAAATGTGAATTTATAAAATATTTGTAACCACATATATTATTCCAATTTATTATGATTACATTGTCATCTTACACTATCTTTTCCCTTTTTATCTTCGAAGGTCGTTTGAGATTTTCACCGATTGCTCGCAAGTAAAATGCAAACGCTAAGATGTAGTTTTATTTGATTGCGCAATCTTGGCACGATCGATGGCGGCTCCGGGCATATTTATCCGGTTTGAATATTCCGTCAGCGTATCTTTCTGTGGACAATCACGTTTTAAAGTTGCCCTGAACTTCCTTTAACCGAGATAGAACATAAATCGTTCAAATGCGGAAGACTGACTGACTTGCTGAATGATTTTGAATGTTCGGCGAGGAGTTTGCAGCTCGGATAGAGTTTTGACATAAAACTACTGTGGAATTTATTGTGATACCACATGTGATAAAAGAAAGAAAGTAATATTGTAGTGTACTTAGTTTGAGTTTTATATTATGTCAATGTATGCCGATACAATTTATTTTTGTTCTTTTACGACAATTATAATAATAGACTAACACTATGAGTGTTTTATATTTATTATAAATTTGGCGTTTCTGTATTATAGTTTAACTGAATAAGTAAATCTTTCAGCAAATGTAAGCCAAGATCTTTGATTTTTTTTATTTTGAGTAGAAGATCTAGCCTTATGGTGAATTTTAGTGAACCAATAATTTAAACTTATATCATGTTTGGCGCTAATGTTTTCTTAATAAACAGCTACTTTAAGGCGATAATATTTTGTTAATGAGCTTCTGGTACTGACTAACTACTATATTATTATCATTAGTTATTAAAATTTATGTTGAAACATATACTACTATACTACTATCATGTTTTTTATAAAATCAAATTAAATGTTTAATATAAGTTCCTTAAATCACAATAATTTTAAAATTATTAATTAATGCTGAAATTTCAATATTTATACACTTTCTAATATAAATAATAATGAAAATTCATAATAATATCAAAATATTTGAATAAAAATGGGCGTTTTCATCCGGAGCGTTTTCTAAAAGGAAAGCGATACGGTGGAGAGATCTTGTACTTATTGGTAAATGAAAACTATGGAAAATGAACAAAATTCTATTTAAGAAAATAATTATTAAAATAAAATAGAAGTATATTATTTAAATTTATAGTGATATTATTTAATTCCATGTTACAACTTATACATAATATTATGCCTTCTGATTTCAAATGTCATGTACGAGTATATGTATTGATTTTAGATGTCGATGCAACTCAAATTTAAATATTATTGAATTAACTCTTGAATGAGGCCTTTGATTTTCATTATTATTTTAACTTTCGTTATTAGACATTGTTTCAACTTTCTCGTGTGTTAAAAGCCTGTGATTATATACAGAAAATTTTACTATAAAAATGATCATTTTTGTCCATACTTATTTTAATGTAACCTGGAAATGATGCTGTTGAATTATAATACTTACCAAATGAAAGTTTAAATATTTCAATTTATTTGTACTATTAAATGTGAATGAAGGATGATAATAGTAAAATTTTATCCTATCCTCGTGGGATCCTCAGTACACATATATTGTGATTATTATTTACACCTCATATCCGAAACCTTCGGTTAAGTTTCTCCTGGATGCCAAGCTGAGTTTCTTGCCGGGTGTTTCATGTTTAATGGTCTGTTTAATTACTCACAGACTTCAGTTGAACTCTCTTCATACGTCGCGACTTTGAAACGCTACATCAATTACTTATGAGAGAAATCATAACGGATAATATTATAATATGAACGTTTATGGAATTGAAATAAATTGCGATGTGCTATAGATGGTAAATAAGTTTTCTGTATATGGCTCTGAAAGACTAAAGCAAAAATTGATAGATGTGTATGATTGAAGTGCTTGATAGTAAATTGTTGTGGATAATAGCCTATTGGATTTTATTACTGAAGTGTGATGTAGACTTTGAGACTTGTACTTAATAATTTTATCCATTTTGATTTTATTAATAAATTAATACGATTTTGTGTTTTGTCAATTGTAATAAGTAAGATATAAACTCTTGTCCACTTAAAACTTATTTGCTTGAAATGAGTCTATAAATATAATCTTACCCTGACATAGATTTCTTAGCACAAATTTAGTAGCAATAATATTCGAATTTTTTTCTCAGCGAATAATATAAAAATGTGTTAGCTTTTGGTGTATATGTGGCGTTTGTAACTTTTCTGTTATAAATTTCAATTAAATTTTAAATAGCATTTAAAATAAATCATACATAGTAAACGTCCATTTACTTTGGAAATAACTCTGGGTTCAGTCGTAAATGCATCTCGAGATGTGCTCTAGAGTTTGTTATGCATAAATTGCTCCTGTTACGACCAAAGTTATATTACAGGAGAAGAGGATTTGGTTTAATTGCTGTTTAAGTTTCATATTCATTAGATATGTATTGACCAGATTAATTTGTTATGTGTAGAAATTTGTGTTTTTTCCAACAACCATTTAAGTTGCAAATAATAAATTGTTTATGATTATTTGCATTAAAAATAAATATCATACGCAGTTTTGTAATACTTGTACATTGAAATACGGAATTTGAATTACATCTTAGAAATAAATTCTTTGTAAGCAGAAAAAAAAAAATTTATGATTATATAAATGACTTCATCTTCAAATGTTATTGAATTTTTAGCACCAGTTTTGAATTTAATTAATTGAAATTACCAATTATGCATTGATTTTTTTAAATCGATATTTCTAGTAGAATAACAGTATTCTTAACAAACGGATTTAACCGATCTGCTGGAAAATACTTTGAATAGTACTAAAAGCAATTTTATTTAAAATAGTCAAATATTACAGTAAATTAATAATGATATTTTTGTTGACAAATAGCGAACATTTAACATTATTTTGATTTTGTATAGTTTGATTATCTATTATGTGCTTATACTATAAACTTTTAAGCGAAATTTGTTGTAACAATTAAAAATGAAAGAAATCTGTCTAATTTGAATTAAAAAATAATGTAATTTATCAATTCTTATGAATCGTTGTCAATGTAATTGTCAATTAAATTGTTAAAAAATATTTTTTCTTTGAGGAATTTCAGATGAAAATAATTTATACTTATACGGTTTTCCAAATAAGCAAACTTCGTGACAAGGGTTTGGTTCTGCATGGCTTTTAAGTTAATTAAATTTACCAATCAAACGAAGAATCTTCTTATATTGCATAAAGTCTTAAAATGTCTATTCATAACGGAATTTCTGTATAAATTTTATCTCTGTTTGATATCTCATCAAATATATTTTGTTTATTGTTTATTGAATCAATCTAAAAGTACCATCTCTCGCACAATGCAATTCGTTTACATCAAAAGGATTATTAGTGAAAATTTACGAGATACGTTTTCGTTTCAATTACTCAGCTCGAAGAGACAGAAAGGACTTAGAAAATTTTAATTAGCAAAGTTATTTTTGATAGGTTTCTACGTCGCAATTAACTCTTGTCTGAGGAATTGAACGAAGCGGAATTATCTGAAATTGTATTAAGAAATTGTAGTACATCGAAACTAAACAGTTATTGTCCGGAGATACAGATGTATACAATAATATATTAAAAATCCTATTAAATTAAATTTAAGTACATTATTCTACATATTTTAAATTAATTACATTTTTATTTGTTTCAGGTATGTTGTCTTGCTGTAATGGTTTTATCTAAGAAGTAATTTATCGGTAAGCACTTGAATTATAGTATTCAATGCATATATATATATATATATATATATATATATAAACTTTTTTTTTGGAACCCCCATCTTATGTGCAATAATACTACAACCAATTTATGCGTGCAGTAATAAAACACGATAATTCCGATAAAATGAGAGAAATATCTTTCTTAGGCATTATATTAAATAAATGAGTAGATTATACGAGTCGAGTGGGAATATTTCTAACTCGAGATGAAATTCCGATGAGTCTTCATTGTATTATTCATTATTACTAATAATTATATTCGAGCGCTGAATGACTAGGCCTAATGAATAGCAGAATCTAATTGTTCTCGACAACGGAAGATTCACAATAGTAGAGGAGCTGATAGGAAAGGAGTTAAATATATTGGTAGGATAGAATGTATACATTGGTACATTTAAAATGTATAAAAGAATACGTCTTTCTTTTAATGTGATTAATTTTAGAACTCGCTTAAAAATATATAGGTAACATTTAAGTCCAAAGATACACCTGAAAATTTTAAGCTAATAGGATTTTTTGTTATTATATTGATTATTAAGATTCCATTTCCTATACAACTTCACAAACTTTAGTGTATATTTTGCACTTATTAATTGCATCTGCATATCTTACATTGTTTTATCCGACAAGTGCTTAAAATCAAAATAAGTTCAAGATTCCTAAAAGGTAAAAGAATACATTTGTAATATTTTTATCAATATTATACTTTGAATAGCAAGCACAATCGATATAATACATTATATTTAATTAATTTTTGAAGAAAGTGGAGACAATTGAAGACGATTTTTACTTTTGACTATATTTGGTGTTTGTAATGCTCATATCAATTAATCATATTACTTATAATTATAAATTACGAAACAGTACTGATTTATTTTCTAATTTTTTGTTTATATTTTATTTATTGGTATACAAGCCCCTGTACTACAGGCTTTCCTTCTTTTGTTCATGATATTAACGCGAATAATGCATGCGAATGTGATAGAAATTTTTATATTGAACCCAAGCACGTTATTGGCGCATTTATGCATTTGATATTGCAATTTATGTTTTTATTATTCCAGAAAATCTATTTATATATATATATATATATATATATCATACATCACATAATAAACTTTTTAAATGATTTTCTAACACATTTAAACGCTTATTTAAGAGTTTTAAGTTGTGTAATTTGAAATTTACAGAAACTACTCTCACTTAGAAACTATTTCTATAGCAGAACTCTAACTTCATAGTTGAAGAATAGTAAGGTCAATGCAATAATTTTTTTTACAAAAATTGTCAAAAAATTTCCGTGGTTTTGATCTGACTATATTTCAGATTTTTCGCCAACAGTTAGGTATCGAAATAAAAGTTTTTTGTCACTATTTTGACCTAATGGGCAATTTCTCTAATTATCGGTCGACACTTCTTTATGCTTTAGATTCCGAAAAATTATGAATCTTTTTCATCATTTTTGAACACAGCTGAACTATAAAGTTGCATAACGCAAAAACTATTGGAACTAAATTCATAATATTTTTTAGTAGATCTCTAACTTTATAGTGAATAGACTCTACGATTATTAGCTCAATCCAAGCGATTAGTTCACAAAGTTCACAATAATTGGCAAAAAAAAATTAGTGGTTTCGATCAGGCTATATTTCGAAATGTCGACGATTTTCCTACTAATAGTTAGGAGTATTAAAATATAAGTTTTGAAATAAAATAACAATTTTTCTAATCATTGACTGAAACCCCTTTAACTACTATATACACAGCAATTGTCAAAATAATGAATTTTATTATTTTTATCGAGCACTGCTGAACTTTAAAGTCGTATAACTCGAAAACCATTGGAACTAAATTAATATTTTAGCAGATCTCTAACTTTATAGTGAATAGACGGTAATTATCAGCTTAATCCGATTGAATAATTGTTTTTACGAAAGTTAGCAAAAGAAGCATTTCTTCAACAATATTTTGAGATAGGAGTATTGAAAAAGAAGTTTATTGTCATTATTTTTGAGTATGTAACATTTCATCTAGTTACTAATGGAACTCTTTCTGTACTCTATGTGCCAAGCGATTGTTAATTTTTTTTTTAATTCATTCATCAATAACAATCAGAACATTGGTTTCATTCTTTGCGTAATTTTGATTAGCATTCTATAAAATAATTATATATATTAGTTACCCCAGTGGGTATTTACTATGAGATGCAATTTTATAGGACCAAGTTAATTGGCCATATTTTTTTAATCTTACTTCTGGTGTATGGATTAATGAACTTCTTTATCATTGGCTTACTAGTGAACATTGATATTGTAATTGTGATTGATGTTTACTACGAATGAGATGCTGATATTGCCATAGAAAAAGAACTATGTAGTAAAAACATGCTGAACAAACTGCCAAAATCCTCTGTCTGTCGTAAAATTTGGTCGTAAATTCATTTTCGACTCAGTGATCTCTCGATTGTTAAATGAGGCAACCTGTGACGAAACTATTCGCTAGTTTGTCATCAACATATAGAACAGCGATAAAGTATAATAGACTGAAATGTATTTATAATAGGCGTTCCGAGAATCGCGAGAGGTGCGGTCGTTGGAAAATAGAGCTAGAGTCATAAAGTTTCATGTTCGCCACGAGTATGGCGGCCCATTGAGCATTGATGACCCTCTAAAGGTATTTATGGCACTCTAGAACATGACGAGATTTTGTCGTAATGTCGAACTATAAACCTATTGAAAGCATGCGACATTACTGTTTTATAGATAACGCCATTCATATTCACAAGCGTGTTTTAGCGACTGATTTTCGCGTTATGGCCCAACAAGTGTTTATTTGGTTCGGCTCTGACGGTCGTATTTCCGATTATCGTTTTTGTTTCAGATACACTCGTTCGAATGGGCACAGAGGATGGTTTCATGTGCTTTTATTGGCGACTTTGTTGCGTTAACTAAATATTTGGAAAATCTGCGAATGCGGAACAGTGCTTCATGATAGGCTTTTCAGTTAGATTCTTTTTTTACATTTTTTTACCAGTGCCCCTGCATAAGAGAACGACATTTTCAGTCTACTATGCATTTGTAAAGGTTATTAGATATGACATTATTAGCACAGTTTTATCAAAGCTCGAGCGTTTATAGCGCGTATAAAAATGCTTGAGTAGATAACACATTTTATATAGGAATTAGTTTTAGCTTTTATACTAATGATATTTTAACTCGTTATTTTTATAATGCGCTTCTGCACATTTAAATAACGTGGACGTGATGATAATTTATATGAGCCAGCATTTTATACTACTT
>NW_020537022.1:0-28258 GCF_003426905.1 Ctenocephalides felis | reverse complement strand
AATACTAAACGCCCCCAAATACACACCGAACTGGTTAGTCCATCACGACCTAAACATAAACACATTAATGAAGAAATTAAATTAATTAGTCAAAAATATAAGAGCAGAGTACAAAAACCATCCTATATTCTGGCCAAGAATTATTGAAGTCGCACGGCATCGAATGGCTGAAAGAAAACCGCCCCCTCGACGGATCCGACACATTGACCTCCACATAATATATAATATATTCATTCTAATTAGCAGCACTACTTATTTAGTTGTTTATTTATATTTTTATTTATTTTTATTGTGTTTAGTTTATTAGTTATGTCTTTTTATTTGTTGTTATACTTCACAATTTATACTCATTTACCTCATAGATCTTTTTATTTTAAGTTTACTCTACATAATCACGAAATTTAAATTTAATATATCTTACTAGAAGGTAACCTTTTAGATCTAATGTTTAATATTTCATATATCATCAAAATTATTGAATGTCTTTTTTTTATAAAGAATGTCTTTTTTTGTAAAGACAGATTGTAATTCAATAAAGAAAAAAAAATCTTTTTTATAAGCTCAAAAAAATCTTGATCGAATTGCAATTAAAAAGGTTCACAAAAAAGACGATAATAATTAATTGATCGTTTACCGAGCTAAATACAAATTGATTGGACTACTAAAATGACTATATATATAATAAGAAAATTTGAAGTTTTTATGTAGTTTCCATTCCGCATTAAAAGAATTAAAATAAAAAACAAAATTTAA
Organism: Ctenocephalides felis; assembly: GCF_003426905.1. NCBI lineage: Eukaryota > Metazoa > Arthropoda > Insecta > Siphonaptera > Pulicidae > Ctenocephalides > Ctenocephalides felis. The sequence continues at coordinate 27,505 of NW_020537022.1, read as the reverse complement.
AAAAATGTTGCAGTCGTACACCCATGATAAATATAAATTGATTTTTCTTTTGAATAAATTGAAGCTTATTCATAAATTGAAGCTTTTTCAAAAGTTGAACTAAAATTAAGTCAAAAGATTTATTGACTGAGTGCGGGAATAATGTAACTGCAACAAAATTGCCACAAGATAAGAACCAAAATACAAAATTTAAAAAAGTATATATTTTATATAATTACGAGTGTATACTGTAAGTGTTTTTAAATATAATACAAAAATACAAAATAAAAACAAATAATATTTAAACAGAAAAACTTATTTACTTGAAAACTTTAATAAGAAATTCGGCACTGCTTTTTTATATAAGCTGATCAATATAATATCAGCCTTTTTTTAAAACTTTGTTCTTTATTTTATTTTTTTTTTTTAATATGGAAAGTAGCAACACGTATGCAGCTTTGATATGTTTAACTCAGTTTTGATAGGTGGTAATTTTTATGAATTTATGGTTGAAATTAACACAGGTCCAGAAAAAAAAGTTGTCTGGCTTGGGTGTGTGGCATGTTTTCGATGTATTTTCACCGCTGAATATAAATCTATAGTCAAATGTTTGCACCCATACTTATTTCCAAAAAAATAATTTATCATAACTTGATTTGAGTTTTTTTTCAATAGCGAAAATTTCTCAGGGCTAACGTGAGATTTATAAAAAATTGCTGTGTTTACTGAAAAAATAAATTTTCTACATCTGTATTATTTTGCATTGTAAATTTACATATTACATTTATTTTTACATTTACATAGAAAACATTTACATGAAAAACGCAGCTGTTTTGTTAGCTTTGAACATTTAGAATCATGATTAAAATTTGTTCACATTTTCTTTTTCTGAAAATAAAATGTGAAACAAGATACTACAAAAGATATTATTCTTTATTACCAAAATGACGAAAGCACTACAATTGTTCTTTCATATCCAAAAATAATTGTAGTTCACCATTTGGGTCGTATATTTCTTTAAGCATTGCATCACTATTAAGCTAACATACTTGGTATTGAAAAGCACGTCGTATTCACGCTCTAAATTATCAGGAAGTTTTTAAATTCATGATGATTTAAACTTCGCGACAAGTTCTAAATTTTTCCTGCAATATTGTTTAAACTAATATTTATTTATCAGAAAATGCTATTTCTGCAAACAACAGTTTTTACCAGTATTTGATTGACAACAAAATTAGCCTTTACAGGGCTATATTTGATAAAATATCTAGAAGAATATCTGTAGTTGAGAGAAATGCTTGGCGGGCCACAAAAAAACATCCGGCGGGCCGCGCGGGTTGTGCTCATCCTTGGTATAAAACTGAGTCATTGTTTATAAAATAGCTTGTGTCTCACATAGATGTTTGTCCATTCAGGTGGACAGCCGTCCCCAAAGAGTTAATACATTTCTTTTTAATTTTAAAGTAATAGAAGGAGCAATTGCTCCATTGAAAGTACATATACGTGTATGGTTAAGAACTTAGTGGAACCGAAAAAAACCTCCGAAATGGATTAAACTTCTAAACGTTCAGTGAGGAGATTTCAGAAGATTATATTACAAAAATTATGTCAGAATATGGGAGAGTTTTATAATATCAGGAAGATATGTGGTCTGGAGAAAAACATAATTAACTGTTACACGGGAAACAGAACATTTTTATGAAACTAACAAAAGAAATACCTGAAATATAAAATTAATGTAAAAAATACAACAATAATTATAAAAGGACAGCCAAGAAAAAATTTTGAATACGGAGAAATAAATCATATAAAAAAAGATTGCACAGTAATTATGAGAATAAATGAAAGACTAAAATATGTTGAAAAAATTAATCCAGCAATATATAATTAAGAAGATAATATAATAGAGGAAACTGTATACCAAAAAGACGACGAAAACAAAACAAAATGATCATATAAAAAAAAAAAAAAAAATAGTAATAAAAAAAGAAGTAAATAGAATTATTGTCAATAAGAGAAGTAATGTTACAACGGCAAATGAAAAAAAAAAAAGAATCGACAAAAATAGATAAGAAGAATCATAACAATAGAAATAACACCAAAAGAAAACAAAATAATAAAAACTTCTACTCCAAAAACAGATGAAGTAATCAATCAAATCATTAGCAGGTTTGATATAAAAGCATCAAGTTTGTCATGATTGTCAAATGATCCCAATGAGAAAATGTTAATTGAACAAGATGAATCGTCAAAGTCAAATAAAGAATATGGTAAAAAAAACCCGAAGAAGATTAAACAAACAAATAAGAAAATATAAATTATATAAATAAAGTTATAGTATTTGTATTAATATATTTGAAAACGTTTAATATTTCTCGAATATTTCATTGCGGTACGAGAAGTTCCAGCAAACAAAATTATAAACTACATAAATAAAAAAAAAACAAATATACTATTTAATAAACATAGATAATTACAAAATTAGAAACTTAGCAACAATAAATATGAATGGTATAAGGAGTTTAACAACAAAAATTTTATTTACAAAAATCATAAGAAAATATGATTTAGGCATTATTATGTTACAAGAGATAAATGAAGACGATCTTATTTTTTGTTAAGCCATATGTGGACAAAATTGTTTGTCACATTTTTTCTTATGTCAAATGTAATGTTATATATATTTGTAATTCAAATGTCCCGCTATTACTATTAGTGACGTTTACAACATTTGTATCCGCCATTTAATATTTATGTTTATGTCAAGACTCTGTGAAATATCTCCTCTTCTTGCTGATCCGTGAACCAATTAACATTTAAAATAAACTTAATAATTTAAAGGAAGCATTTTTATTTGACCAATATAAAAGGATCTTAAATTTAAATGAGAATCAAAGAGGAACAGCAATCTTGATAAGATCTGGTATAGAATTTAAAAATATACATATACATAAAAATTCCAGAATAATAGGAGCAAAAATAGATGAAATAAATTTCATCAATGTCTATGCACATGCTGGAAATGGATTTAGATCCAAAAGAGAATAATTATTTGAAAAAGAAATAGGTAATAACTGTGTTATTAACGCATAAGACCAAAAAGGCCGAGCAAATAATAGTGTGGCCTTAAAAAGATTAGTGGATCAGCTTAAACTAAAAGATGCATGTAAACAAAAACATAAGAATGAATCAGGATACGCATTTCTTAGAGGCGGTTCTGCATCTACATTGGGCCGGTTCTATGTAGATTCCAAATAAATAACAAAATTATACACTGCAAAATAGTACCGATAGCTTTTTCGGACCATTACGCCGTAATTCTGAAAATAAAAGCATCTTTATAATTTCATTCAGTCTTCGGACACGGTACCGATAACATCGGAGCAAAGCAAAACATTCGATATTTAAAGTGAATTAAATCAGTCTTTATCTGAAATAATTTTGTGACAAAGTGTAAACAAAACCTTTTATCAGGTATAAGTTTCAGTGAAATGTCCCCCGTCGGTGGGGACCGAGAGACCAACGGTCTAATAGTTCAAACATTTAATGTTCTCAACAATATGGATACATTAGAAGAAAATGAAACAATTAATACTCCAAGTAGCCCCATTCCGAGCACCAGCGCATTACAAATTGCAAGTATATCTAGCAATAACTCTCAACAAAACAATGCAGAAATACTGAACACAACCGGCGTTTCTTGGCAGGTAATTAGCAACAAAAAACGTAAAATAACACCGAAACCATTAGAATCAATTACCATAACAAAAAACCGATTCACGGCTTTATCTTCTATCAACATGGACAATGATAGTCCAGTTCACACGATTGTAAACAAACCTCCTCCTATTTATGTGTATAGCGTCGATAAAATAAACGACATGAAAGAAGCAATTAACAAGATCATTCCACGCGATCAATATTTTCTAAGAAGTTTGGCAAATAATAATTTCAAATTTTTTGCAGCACAATTGAACAATTTCGAAACTTATCTAGTTATTTAAAAATTGCAAACGTAGTTTTTCATACGTATCAATTGAAAGAAGAAAAAGCCTATAGAATCGTAATAAGAAACCTACACTATACCACTGACATCGACACCATCAAATCGGAATTAGCAAAGCAAGGTCACACAGTTAGGAACGTTACAAACATCAGGCATAGAATATCAAAACAACCTTTGAATATGTTCTTTGTCGATCTCGAACCAGCAAACAACAACAAAAAAATCTATGATATTTATAAAATATCAAATAATATAGTCCGAATTGAACCTCCGAAACAAAATAATAACATCATACAGTGCACACGCTGCCAATTATATAATCATACCCAGCGATATTGCAACAGACCATATGCCTGTTTAAAGTGCGGAGATGACCACAATACTAAAATCTGCCCCAAAGATCCTAAAACTCCAGCGTGCTGCTGTCTCTGCGGAGGGGCCCACACTGCTAATTATCGCGGTTGCGAATACTACAAAGAAATAAATGACCAAAGAAATAATTTCCTCAATAGTAAGTCAACCGAAAATACGAGATACAAAACAACACTCCATAACATAAACAAACATGACAAACCTCAGACACTTCCTCCAACATTCAAATCAACAAACCCCGACTTATCATACGCAAACATAACAAAGAACTCTTTTACAAATTTCAATAATCCCATTACCGACTCAGAACCTTTATCTCTTTCCTCATTCCTTCAAGAATTCAAATCCTTATTTAATCAACTTATGCAACAAAACAGCATGGTCCTTAATATGTTAGTTTCACTCATGAATATCTTGAAAAATGGCAAAGGTAATTAAAATAGCACAATGGAATGCAAACGGCTTAATACCACATAAATACGAATTAGAATGTTTTCTAAAATTAAATCATGTAGATATTATTTTAATTTCTGAATCACACACAGATAAAACATATTTCAAAATTCACGAATATACCACTTATAATGCTAATCACCCAAGTGGAAGAGCTCGAGGTGGCTCGGCGATTCTAGTAAAAAATAACTTAAACCACTATGCTCTTTCAAATATTGAAGAAGAATTTATTCAAGCAACGCAAATTGCGATTGTAACCAACCTTTATGATCTTCATTTATCTGCAATATACTGTCCACCTAAATTCAAAATTTCGTCTTCAGAGTATACATCATTTTTTTCTCAATTCGGATCTAAATTTATTATTGGAGGGGATTTCAATTGTAAGCATTCTGCATGGGGTTCACGTTTAACTACTGCTAAAGGCAAAGAACTTTATACAGCATTAGAACAAAACAATTTATCTTTCATATCAACAGACAGTCCCACTTATTGGCCCTCAGATCCAAGTAAATTCCCAGATCTCTTAGATTTTTTTATTTTCAAAGGCATTTCCAAATTTCAAATGAATGTTGAACCAAGCTATCACTTATCGTCAGACCATTCCCCTATCCTATTAACATTTAGTACGCTACCGATTCCTGTACATTTCATTCAATTTTTACATAATAAATTCTCTGACTGGGTACATTACAAAAACATTCTGAACTCTAGAATACTTCCAAATATAAGGCCAAAAAACACGACCGATATAGAAACTCAACTACAATTTTTTACAGACATCCTATGTACAACAACAGAACAAATTACTCCGACCCCAAAGGCAACAAAAGAAAAAATAACAATTCCTACTGAGATCAAAAATTTATTAATAGCAAAAAGAAAAGCGAGACGCACTTGGCATCAGTCGCATAAGCCTTCAGATAAGACTTCTTTCAACCATCTCAATAATATCTTGAGGAAAAAAATAAAGGAATGGAAAAATCTCTCATTCAAATCCTATCTGATGGAACTTAATAGATTCGACAACTCAATTTGGCAACCTATTAAACGAAAGGGCAAACCACCTCAAATAAATTATCCTTTAAAAATACCACATCAAAACAGCTTTAAATGGGCGAAGAGTACAAAAGAAAAAGCGGAAGCATTTGCTGATCACCTGAGAATCACTTTTAGTGCTCAAAACATAACTCCAAATTTAGAAATAGAACAACTACTGCAATCAAATATCCAATCATCCTCCATAAGACACTTCTCACCCAATGATGTTTTCGAAGAAATTAAGAATTTAAAAAATAAGTCTGCTCCAGGATTAGATAAAATAACGCCAAGAATGCTAAAAGAGTTGCCCATGAAATCAGTTTTATTTTTAACTAATATCTATAATTCCATATTACAATTTAATTATTGGCCTACTGCTTGGAAGACAGCCGAAATTATTATGATAGCGAAATCAAACAAGGACCCTCACTTCACTTCTTCATATCGACCAATCAGCCTTTTGCCAATTCTTTCCAAACTAATGGAGAAACTTCTACATCGCAGATTGCTCGAAGATTATCCTCACGCAAACTGGCTACCAAACCATCAGTTCGGCTTCAGAAGAGAACACTCCACTACACAACAGTGCAACAGGATCGTTTTCTTAGAGCCTGGAAGCCTTAAATAAAAAGGAACACTGTGTGTCTGTATTTTTAGATGTTAGCAAGGCGTTTGACAAGGTGTGGCATTCCGGTCTTTTATACAAAATCCTTTTAACATTTCCTTCTTACTTTAAAATCCTAAAATCATTCCTTCATAACAGAAAATTTCGTGTAAAAATAAAAGGCGAAACCTCTACCATCACAAATATAGAATGCGGTGTTCCACAGGGTAGTGTGCTAAGCCCATTATTATACCTCCTGTATACGCATGATATGCCTACTGATGAGCTAGTAACTATCAGCACATTTGCTGATGACATAGCTTTAATATCAAAACATAAAGATATTTCATTAGCCAATTTACAGGTCCAAAAATACTTACTAACACTTCAAGAATGGTTTGCAACATGGAATATTACAATCAATACCGATAAATCCCAACATCTCATCATTTCCTTAAAACATCATAATAATCCAACTCTTCATTTAAATAACAAAATAATTCCTTCCTCCAATAGTGTGAAATACCTCGGACTACATATTGACTCAAAACTAAATTGGAAAACCCATATTGAATATAAGAAAAAACAAATTCAAATAAAAATCAAGGAGCTGTATTGGCTTATAAGAAGAAAATCAGATCTTTCTCTCGAGAACAAAGTACTCATTTACAAAACCATAATTATTCCTATTTGGACTTACGGTATAGAACTGTGGGGTTGCGCATGCAATTCCAACATCAAAATTATACAAACATGTCAAAATAAAATTTTAAGAATCCTCACTGACGCACTGTGGTATATATCCAACTACTGCCTCCACAAAGACCTAAATATTTTAACCGTTGCAGAATATATAAAATCAAGAAGCATATCCCACATCAAGAAATTAGAACTCCACACAAATCCCATCATCAAATCTCTGCCCAACCCAACAAGAAGACTGAAGAAGAAATGGCCCGATGACCTTCCTCATCTATAATCACAGAAGCATTCACCACTCGACAGAGTAGTTAATGCTCAGTTCCTGCCATAGTTAATGTTAATATTATTGTTTCAATATTTTGCAACTTTATTTTGTTAATGTTTTGTTTATTATTTACATTACATTTTGTATTTAGGTTTAATTTTTTGTTTGTTTATATACTCAACAATTTTGTATTATAAAACTTGAATAAAGTTTTGATTGACAAAAAAAAAAAAAAAATCTTTATAATTTAGGAGAAAGCTATTGGAAAATGAACTACAAAATATTAAAATTTAATATTTATAGATAATAAATTTATAGAAAATGTCCGCCTACCAAATTAATAGAATGGTGGCAAAAAAGAAGGTATTTCGATACAAAATGCCACAGATTTCAATATTACAATCAGTTATTTTGAGCAAGTATGGAATAAGGCTGTCTCAATTCACAAAGAAACCGGAGGTATGTGGGAAATAATTAAAGAAACTAGTGGGGCGCATGGCATCGTGCCTTAAGGCAAATTGCTGGAACTTCCCGTACCAGAAATTATTTTTTTTTAAAAAGATTAACATTTTTGAAAAAATTTACTCTGATAAAATTGATTTTTGAGAAACTATAAATTTTTGACAGAAACTTATTTTTTGTTGAAAAATTTATTTTGAAATATTTTGGAAATTCTGAACTTTTTTTCAAAGCAATCGTACTGCTTTAAATGCATAGAGACTAAATATCGAAGCGCGTAAGCGCCGCGTCGTCGTCTAACGGATAAACACTGGTACGGAACCCATAGGAATGTTAACAAAACTTATACTTATTGTTAAAATCTTTATAAAATATATGATAATTTGATATGCATATGTCTAATGTCTAATGATTATTGTTGACCCCCAAATGTTATTTTTTTTTAGTTTTTTTTACTAGATCTCCGAAATTTACACAAAATTGAAAAAGTGCTCCCGCATAGTCACAGTCTAAACGCATTTGCAAATAATTCTGTGCGACATTTTCACTTATACTGTGCTTAGCTTGGCGGCATTTTCACATTTTTCAATAATTTTCACAAAATTGGAAAAGTGCTCCAGTACATAAACAGTCTAAACGCACTTGCGTAAACATTTGTACCAGAGTGGCGCTTAGACTGTGCTTAGCCTGGGTGATTTTTTGAATTTTTAGTCCAAAATTACAAAAAAATTTTTTGAAAAAAAAATTAGAAACAAAAATTTTTTTTTTCCAAAATCAATTATTTTGTTGAAACAAGCAGAAAGTTCTTTGAATCATTTAAATCGGACGCTTAGTTCTCTCAAAAACTGCAATTTTTTTTAAATTTAGCTCTGTATCTCCGAAACCTCTGGGCCTACCTTTGCCAAAACAATAATCAGAATCGAATCAAAAACTCGCTTTCTATTATTTGCACTCTTTGCTCCATATCTCCGTAACGGCTGGACCTGCCTTTGCCAAAAACTAATCAGCACATCTCCCTATCAATAGGAATCGAATGTTTTTTGAACCAATCAAATCGGTTGATCCGTGCGCCCGAAAACGTGGACGAAAAAAAGCGGACATACAAAACACACACACACACACCACACACACACACACACATCCATTTTTTCTGAAGTATGCCAGAATGTTCAGAAACCTTCAAAACGTCGAGAAATGTAAAAATGTTTGATTTCGATTTTTGGACGATTACTATAACTTACCCTACGGGAAGTTAATAAAAGCAACGATTAGAAAATTATATGATTTAAAAAATGAAGCTATCAAAATAAGATCAAGAACACAAACAATAGCAGAAGATGAACGTTTAACAATATACGAAATAGCGAAAAAAAAGAAAAATGGAGAAAATAAATATATTAAATCGATGTATAACTTGGGAAACAACTTATTACAATACAGTAAAGATATAATGAAAGAAATGGAAAAATTATACAAATATTTCTATAAAAAAGAATCAATACCAAACATAGAAAACCATGCTTGAAAAATACAATAAAAATATTAATAATATTTTCAATGATAAGAAAAGAAAAATGGAGAAAATAAATATATTATATCGATGTATAACTCGGAAAACAACTTATTACAAAACAATAAAAATATAATGAAAGAAATGGAAAAATCATATAAATATTTCTATAAAAAAGAATCAATACCAAACATAGAAAACCATGCTTGAAAAATACAATAAAAATATTAATAATATGTTCAATGAGAAAAAAAGAAAAATGGAGAAAATAAATATATTAAATCGATGTATAACTCGGAAAACAACTTATTACAAAACAATAAAGATATAATGAAAGAAATGGAATAATCATATAAATATTTCTATAAAAAGAGTCAATACCAAACATGGAAAACCATGCTTGAAAAATACAATAAAAAGATTAATATTATTTTTAATGAGAAGCTAAGAAATGAGATTACAAAAGAAGTAAAGGAAGCAATAAAATCTGAAAATGATAATAGGACCCCCGGTATAGATGAAATTCCATACAAATTTTATGAAAAATATGAACAAATTTTAACACCTCTTCTTGTAAAAATGTTTAATGAATTTATAAGTAATCCGGAATATATAAATAAAGAGTTTAACCTAAGTAAAAATTCCAAAATATACAGGTGATTACAGACCAATAAGGCTCCTAAATTGTGATCTTAAATTGTTTTTAAAAATCTTAGCGAATAGAATTCAAAACATTATACAAAACGTCATAAATGACGGTCAATCCTGTTGTATAGATGACAGAAATATTATCAATAATTTTACAACAGTTAGAAATTTAGAAGCTTTCTATAATACAGAAAAACATAAACAAGCGGGTCTAATAAATATTGATATCAAAAAAGAATTTGATATGATGCCACATGCAGTCGAGTTTACCGAAACTCGGTTACCGAACCGAAGCAATCACATCGTTTAAAATATTTATTTAAAAGTATTATTTTGATTGTAGAGAAGAATGGAATAATAACGAGTTATGGATATCGAGCCACCTGACTCGGGTGGCGGTGAGTCACATTCCTTATCTGATGCTGATATTAATACAAATAGTGAAAGTGAATTGGAGTGGGATAACAATACATATTATGTTACAGAAGGTGACAAAATTCATTGGGTTAATGATACAACTAATATTAGAGATAAATCGGCAATAATAAATAGGAAAAACGATTTGGAAACTATTAAAAAAAACGAAATTTTATCAGAAAACGGATTTATAGTGCATGCTGAAAGTAAAGATAAAAATATTGGAAGATTTCAACTAATGGCAGTAGGAAGGATCTTTCGTAAATATTTAATAAATCTAAGTAAGGATATAGAAGAAATCAGATCAATTGGTAAAAATGAAATAAACATAGTATTGAGAAATTATAACAGTGCAAATAGAATAATAAGAGAAATATTTGACAATAATGCATATATACCTAGACATAAATTAATGAGATCGGGAATTATCTTTGATATATTGACCCAGAAATAGATGAAACAGAAATCTTAGGCAGTAAATGTTTAAAAGGAAAAAATAATGAAACTAAAAAGGTGACATCACAGCGAGTCAAAATTGTATTTAGAGGTAATAAGTTATCGGAAGGAGCTTATATACATTCAGTTAGTTGTAGGGTTGAACCATATATTCAAAGAGTAATACAGTGCCATAATTGCTAGATGCATGGCCACTCACAGGCACAATGTAGAAGTAAAATACGTTGTAGAATATGTGAAGATGAACATAAAATAGAGGTATGTAAAAGCGAATTAGTGATATGCTGTCTATGTTATCGTAATCATCAAGCGGATGATAAAGGCTGTGAGGTTTACTTAAAAAATAAAAAAAATAATGAGATTATGGCAATGCAAAATATAACATATTTCAAAACAAGAAACATAGTGCAAAACAATGGATACGCTAAAGCAGTTGGTAACAGCAATCAGTTTGAAATATATCAAAATAGTTACCCAGAAATCATTGATACTACTGCACGGAATTCAAATATAGGTAGTAATAGGTATCAAATACTATCAAATTGGAAGAAAAAGAAGAATATTATGACAAAGAAGTGTTAATGAAAATTAATAAGCCGTATAAGAGGAATTATATGAGAAAGTATTACAACAGAAATGTTGAACATCGGTCAGGGGTAGATTTAGTAGTAATAGAAAGAAGTGATAGTACTAAAATCATTAGAAATGGTTATTCTGAAGAATTTGAATAATTATTTATTTATTAAGTGAGTATGTAGATATAAATATAAATATGTGTTTGAGTATGAGTATGAGTATGTGTATGAGTATATATATAAATATATTGAAAGAAACTATTTTTATTGTATTTATGTGTTTATTGTGTTAATTAATGTTTTGATTTATTATTATTGTTTTTTATAAGGATCAAATTATGAGAATAATGCAATGGAATATTAGATCATTTTATGCAAATAAAGAAAGTTTAGAAGAGTGGTTATTCAATAAACAATTAGATATAATAGCATTATCAGAAACCTGGTTCAATAAGAACAATCAATATAATTTTAAAAAATTTAAGTATATAGGAAAATATAGGAATGATAATAAAGAGGGTCGGCATTATTTATAAATAAAAAAGATAGTAGGTAATATGAAATAAATTTTGAATCAGTTGAAGAAGTTAACGTTTATAAGAAAAAAAATTGATATCATTATATGTTGTTCCCAAAACAAATATTTCAAAAGTGCAATAGTTATTTTGTAAAATCCCAAAACCTTGTATAGTAATGGGAGATTTTAATGCTCACAATTATGCGTGGGGTTGCTCATATAGTGACAGATATAGTAATGAACTATTGGAATCAATTGAAGAAAACATTCTACATTTAGTTAACAATGGGAGTCCGACTATGATATTTATAAATACAAAAACGGCGGTTGATATAACTTTATGCTCATCAGAAATAATAAATAAGATAAAGTGAGAAGTGCAAAAGGAGTCACTGGGTTCTGACCATTTTCCAATCCATGTTGAACTTAATGTGAAAAATGACAAAAATGTGAATAAATCAGTAAGAAAATGGAATTGTAAAAATAATATTATATAAATAATATAAAACCTAAAACGATCGCTAGGAAATTTTTCAAAATGGTGAGAGCTATGATAAATATGGGTGAATCGGGAAATATATCAAAATGTAGTGATGATGTGTTAGATGTTCTAGTAGGCAAAATAGCACCAGCAGGAGTTAGTTACAATATTGGTGAAGATTTAAATGGATATGTGGAATTAGAAAATGATATATTAAGTAAACCGTTCACAAAATGGTAACAAGAAAAAATCTAGAATAAGAGAACAGATAGTATGATTAAGAGGAGACTAGAATGGTGATTGGAACATAATAAAATATTTCCAAGAACTCAATATGGTTTCAAAAAAAAAATAGTACAATAGATAATCTAAGTATATTTACTAATGGCATATATCTGGCATTTTCTAAAAATGCATATGTCGTAGCACTATTTAGTGATATAAAGGGAGCTTATAACAATGTAATACCTAATATTTTGTTGGATAAATTATTAAAGTTAGGTTTGCCATTAAGTTTTGTGGGAAGTATAATTAATAATGTTTTCCACAGAAAAATAGTTATAGAAATATGTAAATAAGTAAAAAGATATTTCTATGTGTTATAAAAAATGTATTAAAAATTATGATTTCAAAACTATAAAAATGTCATGACATAATAATTATTTTTATCAAAAACCCATGGCCTCTTTTAATTCCCACACAAAACTCCCTGCCCAGTTTTGACCTCACACTAGTTTAAATATGCATATCAACACATTATATTTATTTGGTGGGAAGGCAGATTGTACCAGAGGTTTGAATCTCAAATTCAGGAAGGTATGAACCGATCGCAGTCCACCACAACTGGATTAGAGTCCTCTGGCCTAATAATCGAAGTTAGTAAAACATATTACAAACTTGTCGATGGAGTATTTCGGGCAGTTGGGTAGATGAGGGCAGTTGATTCAATAGTGCAGGATTGATTTGTCTAAATCTTCATAAGAGCTTACTGTTTGAATGACTGGATTCGATGAGAACAACTTGGATGAAGTATCTAAATCCAGTTCTAAAAACAACATACAATCCAGATCCAGTTCCAAAGTCTTGAGTATCAAAAGACGATTTGGTGAGTCAAAGACAAAAAGAGAGGTTGAATTGCGATTCCAGTGAACTTTTTGGTATCAGCGATAACTCGAGGTCTGGACATGAGTATGCCAACAGAAGTCCGGTGTCACGACTAGAGTATATGAGTTAACCCGAGATGAACCGAGGACTGGGCATACCTTTTAAGTAGCCAACTGAAGACCAGTGATTAGGGCGTTGCACAAAAGTCAATATTTTCTTATTTCAATTCTTGTAACTATCTTCAATCATTGCTTAGAAACTTTACATTTTTAATTTGAAAATTTTTGGTAAATAGCACTTGATTCAAAATGGCTTCCCACACAATATTATTCAAATGACAGATGAATACTACTCATATGTCAAAGCAAAGTTAAAACAGATTATGTGTTATTTTTTTAATTTTATATATTTTTAAATGTTAATAAGTGTGCTTATTTTGATTTATATGAGGTTTGTATTTAAATCTCAAGTGTTTGCTCACTGCCTTTTTGTATTCTTTTATCAAAAGCTTGAAATAATACCATTCATATTGATTAAGGCTTGCTTATGAAAGAATGAATAAATAATTTTGTTTCAAACGCTGTGCTGTGCAAGTACATATTGGTTTAATGTGAATAATGTGTTACCAAAACATTTTCTGAAATATATTATTATTGCATTTAGGTTATTCAAATTAAAATCCTAAATTTGGAATTCATCGAAGGGGCCCCTTCGAATATGGTGTCCGGACACCATAGACATTTCTGTCTAATCACTTATTGCAAGTTATAATAGACAGCGATATGAATAAGAAAATTGGATTATAACACAGATAGTAATTTTAGAAATTATTTTCATAAAAATCTCAATTATGTGTACATGCAAGTACAAGATCTTTGGAAACAAAGTTGTTTGACAATTGCTTATAAAGCTCACATTATGTTATGTGACATCCACATAAGTACAGTTTAAATAAATATGGAAGTAATCATTTCGAATATATACAGTACAATCTATTATATTTACAATACAAGTTTTTCATTGCAATACTAGAATGAGTTTTGTAGTTATATGGTCCATGATATTTATATTTTTAGGGTTTGACAAATGTCACAGTTCACACAAGGATGGAAAGTATCAGCAGTACGAACTTGCGTTATATTACATAGGCAATCTACGCATAGAAGGCAGTTTTTCCAGCATTCCAATTAGCAATGAAAAAATTAAAAAAGTTGAACATATTCCACATGGTAATAATGAAATTTTTACAGATTTTTTCTTATGTTGTTCAGATACAAATGCTGTTATTGATCGGGTCTTTTTCAATTACTTTTCGAGCATACTATATACAAGTCAGGGTGATAACATAGATGCCAGTTATTTGGATACGCGGTTGCAAAAAAGGAAAATCAAAATAAACTCATTGAAATTTATTAACTTCCCAAAGGTAAGTTTTATGTTTTCTCGACGTTTCAAGCCATTCTGAATCGAATGAGACCAAATTTGGAATAGTATGTGTGTGTGTATGTGGGTGTGTATGTGTGTGTGTGCGTGTATGTGAACAGATTTTTTGCCGTAAATCGACGTTTTCTCAAAAACGGCTGGACCGATTTCAAAAATTTAAAATCCACTCGATGTATCTCGATGAGAACTATCGTTTAACAATTTTGTGCGACGATCGGCCAAGCCGTTTCTTTATAAATCGCAGAGAAGTGAAAAATTTTTTGTCTACGGTTTAGCCCGCAATTCTGAATCGATTTTGAATATTCAAAAACCGTTCGAAAGATATTGGTTGGGAATCGTGCTGATTAGTTTTTGGTAGAGATCGGCCGGCCGGGCCTTTTCTTGTAATAAAATAAAAAAAAAAATCGACGATTTTTATGATTATTAACTTCCCGTAGGGTAAGTTATTGTAATGGGCCGAAAATTGGAATTGAAAATTTTCACATTTCTCGACGTTTTGAAAGTTTCTGAACATTTCGGCATACCTCAGAAAAAATGGATGTGTGTGTGTGTGTATGTATGTATGTATGGATACAAATTTCCAGTCACGTTTTCGGGCGCACGGATCAACCGATTTGAATGGTTCAAAAAACATTCGATTCCTATCGATAGGGAAAAGAGCTGATTAGTTTTTGGCAAAGGCAGATCCAGCCGTTTCGAATATATGCAGCAAAGAGTGCGGAAAATAGAAATCGACTTTTTGAGAGAACGGAGTATCCGATTTGAATGATCTAAAAAACATTCAATCAATAATGATTGGGAGAAGTGTTTATTAGTTTTTCGCAAAGGCAGGCCTAGCCATTTCGATGATACGGAGGTAAATATGTAAAAAATGGCAGTTTTTGAGAGAACTAAGCGTCCGATTTGAAAGATTCAAAAAACTTTCTGCTAGTCTTAACAAAATAATTGATTTTGGAAAAAAAAAATTTGTTTCATTTTTTTTTTTTTTTAATTTTTTGTATATCGAAAATAATTCAGATTTTATTTTTAATTCTGACTATAGTTCTAATATACTTTAAACAAAAAATTTCAACTTTGCAATTCATTTTATATAATTCTTATAAATATTAGACAATGTTACAATATTTATAATAATCTATTTGAAAGCATTCAGTATTCCTCGAACATTTCGTTACGGTACGGGAAGTTCCAGCAATTTGCCTTAAGGCACGATGCCACCCACCCTACTAGTTTTTTTGATGGTAGATACCATAGTCAAAATTAGAACTTTCATCGACGTTTGCTCAAAAACGCCTGAACCGATTTTAGATATTTAAAAAGCATTTGATGTATCTCGATGAGGATTATCGTTTCTCAGTTTTGTGCGAAGATCGGCCGAGCCGTTTCTTTGTAATTTGGAAAAAAGTGTTAAACCTTTCGTCCACATTTAAGCTCATACTACCGAACCGAATTTACAAAATCAAAAACTGTTCGAAAGAAATTAGTTGGGAATGATACTGAATAGTGTTAGGTGAAAATCTACCGAGCCGTTTTCTTGTAATTAACTGTTGAAAAAAAAATTTAGGCCAATTTTTATGGAACTTTTTCTGGCTATATATATCATGTTCTTATAGGACTTACTGAATTATTACCCAGACAGCACGAGATGATCTATGGATCATCCCTAGACTATCCGCATGCGGACATTCTTCGTCCGCAGGACCATCCAACGGTACGTCCCGCTTGTCCAAGCCTTATCCCTGAACTGTAACTATGTCCGCTCCTAGCGATAGCCGCAGGATATCCCGCGCGGGATACTCCGTCCGTAAGTAGGATAGGAATAGGATAGGAATCGGACATGCATTGTAATGAATTCTGGGGCATTTTAATTCATACTTTCTACCTAAAAATAATATTTTTACTTAAAATATAATAAGAAAGAGGTCATTATTTGAAAAAAAGTTTATTTCTCAAAATTAGTTTATAAAATACAACTTTAATGAATTATAAATTATAAATATAATACTGCCTCAAAACTGCATTGCTTTTCTGAAACATAAAACAAATAATTAAAGCTGATCAACATTAAAACCAGTACAAACATTACATTATATATATATATATATATATATATATATATATATATATATATATATATATACATGAATGAGTCAGAGCCAATACTTAGTTGTCTGCGAAATAACACTTTGTTAGGCATGAGCACAATTTTTAAAAACTCGATAATCTGTAATTAGTAGAAGATTGGTTACACCTCACTAATAGCGAAACATATGTTCTTACAAAATACCTCTATCGATTTCTCGAGTCAGCTTGTCACAAAATTTGCACTTTCTTCTCGCTCCTGTCTGGATAATATCTTTAGTCAACTGCTCTCAAAAAATTCTGCATCTAGCATTGAAATAAATATCTTATTATTACTAATTTGTATATCAAAACTCTAATATTTGGGTATAATATAATACAAATTATTTAATAATATATATACCATTTACTTTATTCACATATAATGAAGTACCACATTTTCTCGGTACTGATATCACTTATACAACAGCTTCCTCGGTGAATGTAATCAGTCATAGGTGATGGAACTGACAAAATAAAGCATTGATTCTTGCTCTAATTACATGATGAGAGTATAACGTTTGCTTATTCCTTTCATCATATTTATTCACTCATATGGGATTCATATATTTCTTCATTGTTGTTTGCTTCATCTAACAATAAGTGCATCTCCGCTTCTGTCAGACTTCTCGACTGTGCTATAATGATTTCAATATATAATACATATATATTATAAGCATTTACATTTATTTAATTTGATTGAATAATTATGATTTATATGTAAATTTAAACTCACCATAAGAAGCCAAAATTCTGGAACTGAAGAACATTTTTTTGACACTCAGACTTTTATTTTTTCTGCTTCTTTTATCCGTTTCCAATGGGGTCCAAAGAGCTAACTTTTTAGAAAACGTAATCCAATATCATTGAAGATATTAATGAAATCACTAAATCTTACCACGCGAAAATTTTAACCTCATTTTTACTAAAAGAAAACTCATAATTAGTAAAATGTTAACATTTTTACTATATTACAATTGAAGTTATAATATTCATACTTACAGTGCATTTATCCCGTAATATTATATATTAATTAAGATAAAAATATATTTCGGCGTCTGTGAAAAAGCACTAACAATAAACTTAACCTAAAACTGAAGTGTTTGAAGGAAACACTAGCGCCGATGGTCACACAACATGAACTATTAGCAACGCGCTAAAGGGAGAGGGACATTCATCCTTCGCCGCTGTCCCATCTTGCGGATAAGCAAGCTGGTCCATGGGACCATCCTGCTTATCCAGATTTGGGAGTCCCGATGCGAACAACGCTAGGAAGTTCCGTGGGATATGCGCGATATCGCAACGGTGTAGCGGACAAGCGGGATACTCCCAGGATGGTCTCATGCTGTATGGGACGGCCTTACGACAAGTAGTTTAATTTTAAAAAATCATCAAAATTTGAAGAAATGAGTAGTTTTTTTTGACGTTTGTTAAAAATAAAATTAGATAATTTAGTTGGTATAACGATAATGTACTTAGTCTTGAACATAGTAAACCATTAAAGTCCTACGGAAACTGGTTATTATTGATTAATTAAAATTATTGATTTTTGAAAATTAGCTTTTAGAAAATACTCCGAGTTAACGTGTTCGTTTGCAATGATGTGTAATAAATCCACTCGAAACACTTATAATCACTCATAAATTAATTTATGTATCATGGATTAAGGGGTTAGGGGTACTTGGAATTTTTGAAAAATCGATTCTTATATTTTTGCATTTTCATTAAGTGTAATATTTTGAAAATGTTCTCTGAAAATTTCAAGTTGATCCGATGATTACTTTTTGAGTTATTGGACTCTTACCAGCGCGTTGACGCAAGTGGAGAGCTCGATACTTATACTCAAAATTATTCTTCCTCACATCCTGATGTTTTAAAAGCTTTTAAACCGATTTAAAACGATCTCAGCAATGATAATTTACTTTCAAAATGTGTAGTTCAAGATTGAATCCATAATCAGAAAAAATTAAGAGCTTCAACCAACTAGCCTAAAAAATATGCCTAAAAACCGTGAATACTAGTTCTACTATCGTACAAATTGCTGAATACATATACATAATCATTACTATTGATTATGGGTACCCTAGGATCTAATTGTGGGTATAATTCCCATTGGTATGCTGAAAAATTGGATGCTGCATGTGTGAAAGTAGCAGAACAGCGCGCCCACGAGACGACACGGGAGGGCAGAATGCTTCGTAGGCAACACCAAATGGAAATTTTGGATACTTCCACAATGGCTGAAGAATTGTTATATGGCCCAGGAATAGATGACTCGGTGTAAATAAATTAATAATTCGTATTTCTGTACGTAAATCCAATGTAAAACTTTGAACGCGTTTTTCTCAAAACTATGTTTTTTGAATCGGTGACCACTGTAACTCAAAAACCGCCTAATAAATTTTAATGAAATTTATACAGCTTTTAGAATACATAATAAACTCGTGCCTGATCGAAGGATTTTTATTTTTTCAAAAATTTGAATTTTTTAAGACCAATTAACTGTTGATTTTTTACCCAAAAATCTAGATTTTTTCTTTCTGATGCTGCCATTTTGTTAATTTTTGCAAAAAAAAGAAAACCTTCGATCCGGCCCTGGATTAACTATTCATAAAACTATTTTTTCAATTTGATTGATTTTAGATGAATCTCCAAGGAGTTATGATGGTCACCGCCAGGACCGTTTTTCGAAACAGGGTCAACAAAAACAGCCAACTTTGGGAATATTGATTTTTTTTTTCTGAAATTTTTGTTACATCAAGTCAAAACATTGTATAATAATGCTGTGTTAATATTTTTGTAGAAAAACATCGTTTAATAACAAAAAAGAAATACTGAAAACACTCATTATTTCGTGCCTGCAAGTACCCCTGACCCCTTAATTCGATTATTCACACATATCGAGAAGTTCATGTAACTTGCCTCAAGGCTAAATACCAAACCAACTAGTTACAGTTTGTACTCATGTTAAAAATGTGGATATGTGAATACAATTTATTTACAGTGCAAATTCTTCATTACAATACTAAAACGATGGCAACAAATATCACAGAAAAATGGAAAGTGTCAGCAGTGCGAACATGCATTATATTACATGATTTCATCATCCAAATAGGTCGTGCACAAAAAGAAGTTTTTCCAGCATTCCAATTTGCAATGAAACTAGTGGGGTGGGTGGCATCGTGCCTTAAGGCAAATTGCTGGAACTTTCCGTACCGTAACGAAATGTTCGAGGATTACTGAATGTTTTCAAATAGATTATTATAAATATTGTAACATTGTCTAATATTTATAATATTATATAAACTGAATTGCAGAGTTGAAATTATTTGTAAAGTATATTACAACAATAGTCAGAATTAAAAATAAATATTTTCGATATACAAAAAACTAAAAAAAAAAAAAAAAAAAATGGCACAATTTTTTTTTCCAAAATCGATTATTTTGTTAAGACAAGCAGAAAGTTCTTTGAATCATTTAAATCGGACGCTTAGTTCTCTCAAAAACTGCCATTTTTTACATATTTAGCTCCGTATCTTCAAAATGACTGGGCCTGCCTTTGCCAAAAACTAATAAACACTTCTCCCAATCACTACTAATTGAATGTTTTTTATCATTCAAATCGGATACTTCGTTTTCTCAAAAATACGATTTCTATTTTCTGCACTCTTTGCTCCGTATCTCCGAAACGGCTGGACCTGCCTTTGCCCAAAACTAATCAGCTCTTTTCCCTATCAATAGGAATCGAATGTTTTTTGAACTATTCAAATCGGTTGATCCGTGCGCCCTAAAACGTGACTGGAAATTTGTATCCACACATACATACACACACACACACACATCCATTTTTTCTGAGGTATGCCAAAACGTTCAGAAACCTTCAAATCGTCGAGAAATGTAAAAATTTTCAATTCCGATTTTCGGCTCATTACAATAACTTATCCTACGGGAAGTTAAAAATTAAAATGTTTTAACATATCCCACATACAGAATTTTCTTTATGTTGTTCAGATACTAATGCTGTTATTGATCGGGTCTTTTTCCAATTACTTCCCGAAAATACTATTTACAAATCATGGTGATAACAAAGATGCCACTAATTTGGATACACGATTGCAAAAAAAGAAAGTCAAAATAAACACATTGAAATTTATTACAATATGAACTCATGTTAAAAATGTGAATATGTGAAAGAAAATTAAGAAAGAAAAAATGTCCTATAGCTATATAACAATCCGGAGAACTCTCAGCATAAAACATTTCACGGAAACTAATTTTTAAATTGCAACTTACGGATAATAAGCTAAATTATAATCATTTAGAACTCCAAGATGGTTATTGATTATATAATTAATAGAGAAAAATAACAAGATGAATTTAAACAATATTTGCTATTTGTTTATTGCTTATTAATTTATATACATTTATGACATGAGATATTAAAGAAGAAATACTAATTTCATTGAGGAAGAAATTCGTCGACTACTAAATTATTTCAAACAAAATTCTTTGAAAAATAAAATACTACTAATGTCTAATTTCTTTAGTTGTGAATACATTCAGTAAAAACAAATGTACTATGCATTTTTAGACGTTTCTGAAAATCCTTTATTGTTTCAATATATTAATGTTTACATAGCTGATAAAATTTTTATTAGTTGAATCTATATTCAACGTAAATATTTATAACTATAATTAATATATAATGTAATAAAGACTGAGAAATATATATCGTTTTTTGTATCATTTATCACCTAGAGACGCTTGTTATACCTTTATATTGTCTTCATATTTAGTGTTCAACATTAAGCATAAATGCACAGTTCAATATATTATAGAATCGATTGTATTAAGTTGGTGACATACATTTTACATAAATGTCGTGTTATAAATTTTAAGCAACGAATTTTTTACTAATTATTTGTTTTAAAGTTTTTAACATTTTATTTAATTTAGTAGAATTTTTTAATATATTTTAAGAATTAGAACAAGAAACTAGTTGGTTTGGTATTTAGCCTTGAGGCAAATTACATGAACTTCCCGATATGTGTAAATAATCGACTTGATCAAAAAATGTGTAAAAAATATACTTCGTCAATCCTACTTTAAAAAAAAACGATAATAATTTTAGCAAAGTTTGACGAATTTTTAAAATTAAACTACTTGTTGTAAGGCCGTAATATTACAGTAAGT
This sequence comes from Ctenocephalides felis, assembly GCF_003426905.1. Classification (NCBI taxonomy): domain Eukaryota; kingdom Metazoa; phylum Arthropoda; class Insecta; order Siphonaptera; family Pulicidae; genus Ctenocephalides; species Ctenocephalides felis. Next base: position 5,159 of record NW_020537022.1, on the reverse strand, counting down.
TCTATAAGACCATGATGTATATCGCCAAAAAAAGTTCCATGAAAAACGGCTTAAATTTTTTTTAACAGTTAATTACAAGAAAACGGCTCGGTAGATTTTCACCTAAAATTAATCAGTACCATTCCCATCTAATATCTTTCGAACAGTTTTTGATTTTTCAAAATCGGTTCGGTAGAATGAGCTTAAATGTGGACGAAAATTTAACACTTTTTTTCAACATTTAATTACAAGAAAACGGCTCGGTAGATTTTCACCTAAAATTAATCAGCATCATTCCCAAATGATATCTTTGGAACAGTTTTTGATTTTTCAAAATCGGTTCGGTAGGATGAGCTTAAATGTGGACGAAAATTTAACACTTTTTTTCAACATTTAATTACAAGAAAACGGCTCGGTAGATTTTCACCTAAAATTAATCAGCATCATTCCCAAATGATATCTTTCGAACAGTTTTTGATTTTTCAAAATCAGTTCGGTAGGATGAGCTTAAATGTGGACAAAAATTTAACACTTTTTTTCAACAGTTAATTACAAGAAAACGGCTCGGTAGATTTTCACCTAAAATTAATCAGCATCATTCCCAAAAGATATCTTTAGAACAGTTTTTGATTTTTCAAAATCGGTTCGGTAGGATGAGCTTAAATGTGGACGAAAATTTAACACTTTTTTTCAACAGTTAATTACAAGAAAACGGCTCGGTAGATTTTCACCTAAAATTAATCAGCATCATTCCCAAATGATATCTTTCGAACAGCTTTTGATTTTTCAAAATCGGTTCGGCAGGATGAGCTTAAATGTGGACGAAAATTTAACACTTTTTTTCAACAGTTAATTACAAGAAAACGGCTCGGTAGATTTTCACCTAAAATTAATCAGCATCATTCCCAAATGATATCTTTCGAACAGTTTTTGATTTTTCAAAATCGGTTCGGTAGGATGAGCTTAAATGTGGACGAAAATTTAACACTTTTTTTCAACAGTTAATTACAAGAAAACGGCTCGGTAGATTTTCACCTAAAATTAATCAGCATCATTCCCAAATGATATCTTTCGAACAGTTTTTGATTTTTAACTTCCCGTAGGGTAAGTTATTGTAATGGGCCGAAAATCGGAATTGAAAATTTTTACATTTCTCGACGTTTTGAAGGTTTCTGAACGTTTTGGCATACCTCAGAAAAAATGGATGTGTGTGTGTGTGTGTGTGTGTATGTATGTATGTGTGGATACAAATTTCCAGTCACGTTTTAGGGCGCACCGATCAACCGATTTGAATGGTTCAAAAAACATTCGATTCCTATTAATTGGGAAAAGAGCTGATTAGTTTTTGGCAAAGGCAGGTCCAGCCGTTTCGGAGATACGGAGCAAAGAGTGCAGAAAATAGAAATCGAATTTTTGAGCGAACGGAGTATCCGATTTGAATGATCTAAAAAACATTCAATTAGTAATAATTGGGAGAAGTGTTTATTAGTTTTTGGCAAAGGCAGGCCCAGCCATTTTGAAGATACGGAGCTAAATATGTAAAAAATGGCAGTTTTTGAGAGAACTAAGCGTCCGATTTAAATGATTCAAAGAACTTTCTGCGTGTCTTAACAAAATAATTGATTTTGAAAAAAAAAATTTTGTTTCAATTTTTTTTTTTTTTTTTTTGGTATTTTGTATATCGAAAATATTTCAGATTTTATTTTTAATTCTGACTATAGTTCTAATATACTTTAGAAATAATTTCAACTCTGCAATTCGGTTTATATAATTCTTATAAATATTACACAATGTTACAATATTTATAATAATCTATTTGAAAACATTCAGTATTCTTCGAACATTTCGTTACGGTGCGGGAAGTTCCAGCAATTTGCCTTAAGGCACGATGCCATAATTGCCTCAAGACAGAATTCCACTTACAGCTAGTTTAAAATCGGTTCGGTAGGATGAGCTTAAATGTGGACGAAAAGTTCAACACTTTTTTTCAAATTACAAAGAAACGGCTTGGCAGATCGTTGCACAAAATTGACAAACGATAGTCCTCACCGAAATACATCAAATGGCTTTTAAATTTTTAAAATCGGTTCAGGCGTTTTTGAGAAAACGTCGATCAAAAGTCTAATTTTGATCTGACAAATGCCAAAAAGACCATACTGATTTTTGCAAACTTTGACGAATTTTTAAAGCTGAACCAGTTGTCGTAGGACCGTAATATTTTAGTATGGCCTAGAAAACTATGGTATCTATTGTCAAAAAAATAATCATAAAAATAGTCAAAATTTTTTTTTTAAAAACTTTATTACAAGAAAACGGCCCGGCCGATCTTTACCAAAAACTAATCAGCACGATTCCCAACCAATATCTATCGAACGGTTTTTGAATTTTCAGAATCGATTCAGAATTGCGGGCTAAAACGTGGACGAAAATTTTTTTACTTTTCTGCAATTTACAAAGAAACGGCCCGGCCGATCGCCGCCCAAAACTCAGAGACGATAGTCCTTATCGAGATACATCAAATGGCTTTTAAATTTTTGAAATCGGTCCAACCGTTTGGAGAAAACGTCGATTTACGGCAAAAAATCTGTTCACACACACACACACACACATACACACACACACACACATACTTTTTCCAAATTTGGTCTCATTTGATTCAGAATGGCTCGAAACGTCGAGAAAACATAAATTAGCGATTCGGATTTTTTGATGAAAACATAAACTTCTCCTTCGGGAAGTTAACAAGCTGAAAAAAATTAAAGTTTTGAGGAAAATTATGTTTAAATTACACATTATGATTATGTGTTACTTTGATTATCATTTAATCTTTTTATTACTTTCTTATTTGCATCATATTTTCTTATAATCAATTTTTTCTATGTGTTTGCGTTATTTTTTAAGTTATCTGTTTCATACATTTTTTTAAGCTTATGTTAGTAATAAGTTAAATTTGAATGCAACGGTCATCAGTGCGAACATTGATGTATGAAGTAGGCTATGATATAAGTAATATTGGTTGATTAGTTAACATAAGGATTAATGCTTTGTTTGATTACTCTCTTTTATCTATGGTTTGAAGCTTAATGCCGAATCAAAGTTATTGTGAAAGATAGTGAGAATACAGAGTTATTGAAGAAGTGTAGTGTTTTAGTGTGATTTAGGAGAATCACAAACTCGAATACAGAGTTATTGAAGAAGTATAGTGTTTTAGTGTGATTTAGGAGAATCACAAACTCGAATACAGAGTTACTTAAGAAGTATGGTGTTTTAGTGTGATTTAGGAGAACACAAACCCTATATACAGTAGTATATCTATACTATATAAATCTGATACCAGCTGTGCACGATGCCGAGAAGAAATAGACCTGACATGGTCGTCGAAGTCGATTAACACGCCTAAACGTGCAGTGACACTAGGTCTCCTACTATTGAGAAATAGTAGTAAAGAGCTACACTAGCTTCCACACTATTAGGGACCCTAATGTGTGGAGGGGGTCAGGCTACCAGGTATATAACGAAAGCAGCTACCATTCTCGCTCTCTTTTATCCTCTACAGGTCGAGCAGTCAACATCTGGAAATACTAGAAAGACCAACCGAAGAATACCCAAGAAGACTTTGTAAATTATTATATTTATTTTGTAATAAACTTTATTTTTTATTTATAATTGTAGTGTCTTGATTTTTATATGTGGGACCACCCCACATAATTGGTGACCCCGACGCGGAATTGGACCACATAGCGTGTGAACTGAACTACCATAGTGGACTATCCGCACAGAGGACAAGAAAATACAACTAATGAATGAAAACATGCAGGATTCTAAAGGTGAACTGGATGCAATCTCACGCACTCCGCATCTACCGCCATTTTTGATTGAGAAACCAACATTGTGGTTCACAATAGTCGATGCAATATTTTCTCGATGCCGCATCTTTAATGACCTGGCTAAATATGAATATGTAATAGCTCACTTAGAATGCAAATATTTACTCCAAGTAGAAGACGTAATAAACTCTCCGCCTGCAGAGAATTATACATAAAACTAAAGGAGGAATTAATCAAAGGCTATCAATTTCCGAACGGCAAAGGATAAGACAATTACTTCTGCAAGAAGAACTTGGTGATCAAAGTCTTCTCAGTTCCTACGTCACCTTCGTTAGTTGGTCGATCAATACAGTCGACAATTCACTCCTACGAGAAATCTGGATTCAACGACTACCGGTACAGACTCAACAAATATTGCAAACCCAGATCAATGCAGACCCTAGAAGAACTTGCATCGCTCGCCGACAAAATATGTGAGATTGCACAACCGCCAGTATCCCAGCAACTAGTAACAACCAACAGCAAGACACCATACAAATACAAATTGATAAAAATGATCCACTAACACAGAGTGTGGAAGATCTTACAGAGCAATTAGCTAAGTTCACCTATCGTAGCAGACTCAACCTATCAGCAAAGTGCTTCTAGATCGCGCAACCGAAATACATTATGTTGGTACCACGCCAAATTCGGAAAGAAGGCAAAAAAATGCGAGAGTCATTGTTCGTTCAGAGAGGAAAACTCGAACGGCAAGGAGTGATGGCGACCTATCCTTGCTCTTCATCAAGCCGTCGCCTCTTCATAAGTGATCGCAGAACTAAGGTACAGTTTTTGGTCGACACAGGTTCAGACATTTGCGTGTATCAAAGGCGCTTAACTGCTAAACTTAATCCACAACTAAACTATACTTTGTCTGCAGCAATGGAACCAACATACGCACGTACGGGGATATTTTTTACAATTAGATTTTGGACTAAGAAGAAATTTTACTTGGAGATTCATCGTAGCAGACGTAACAATGCCTATACTTGGAGCAGACTTTTTGGCGTACTACAATATCATTATCGATATAAAGAATTCTCGTCTACATGACAACCTGACATCACTGTCATCTCAGGATGTGTTCACATTCTCTCGGATACCAAGTGTCAGTCTATATTTGGAGATAGTGCATACAATAAATTATTAGCACACCCTGTTCCAAATGCTCAAATAGCATTATTTAGTGATGTATCCAACCATTCTATCGGTGCAGTATTACAGCAGTACATCAATGGCACTTGGCAACCTTTGGGCTTCTTTTCAAAAAAACTATCTGAGAAAACAACAACTTTGGCCAGCATATTATCGAGA
>NW_020537021.1:0-21023 GCF_003426905.1 Ctenocephalides felis | reverse complement strand
ATCGGTATTTTATTAGGACGAAAAAATGTAATTTTGATATTACGCTGATGGAAATTATTCAAGGGAGCAATGTGTAAAGTCAAAAAAGGAATGAAAGTTAGTTTAATAAAGCTAGAATTTTATTTTGAAATATCACTTATAACTAGTTTATTTATTTTACAAAATATATATCCATATATGAAATAAAATAATTTAGGTATCATTACAGAGAGAGGAAACTGTGATTTTGTCATTTTAATAATGAATATAATTAATTGTTAATTGTCTAAAGAAATTATGTTTGTCCTTCCCGGTGCGGCTGATTGCACTCTAACCTGAAACTAGCTTAGTTTTTAGGTTGAGAGCACATTTGGCCTACCGATGGGAAATGAGACACTCGTCAAAAAACAAAGGATTTTTTTTTTAAATTTATTTATTTAAATTTATTTAATTGACATGATTATTAGATTATGCAAAGTATAAGTTTTTGAGTTTTTTTCAAGTTTGATACCTGTTGCAACAATTAGACTTAAGACTTAACTAAAATTAAACAGGTTGTAATTAATATTTTTAAATATAGAGTATTAGGAGAAACTATTGGGCAGAGCATTCGTTATTTATTAAAATAAAATTTATATTAGAAAGGTACTTTGGAAGACAAAAATTTCTAAGAATTGTAGTTAAATTTCTATAAAATACAAAAAAGTGCTTTTGAATAATGGATCATAAATAATATATATAATACATACATTATATATACACATATATATATATATAAATAAATATATATATATATATAATATATATATATATATATAATGTATATGTGTATTAGAAATGACACATTTTAAACTTCTAATAAAATTCAATTGATTGTCAATCGATCTAAAATTAATTCGTCCTTGCGAATTCTTTGAAAATATAGGTACATCTATTTATACATACATGCATTTATATATATATATATATATATATATATATATATATTAAATTCAAGGAAATCCAAGTGGAAACAAAATTATTTTTTGAAATCAAGTGTTTATTCCCGACCTGCATTCTGCCATAAGGCTTTTTATTATTAATTAATATATCATAATGAAAAATATAACAAGAAAAAGTATTTAACATGAAATTTAAAGAAGGGTTTATTAACCTTTAACAACACTGCGTGAAATTTTAATTTTAAAAATAAAACCTATTTTAAAACCGTTGTTTTTTATTTGTTTGACATAAAAAATTGTTTGAAGACTTGAATTATAATTCTTTGGATTTCTTCCAATGTATTTCTCTAGAATAAACATCATTTTGATAAATAATTGTTACGTACCTTTGCCTTTCAATAAAATAATATTTTCAATCAAAATATTTTAGACAGAGCTCAAAAAAACGACAGAAATTTGTTGTAATTTAATTGCTCAATTCAAAATGTTCTATAAAATATTTATTGCTTACCCAAATTTTGTCCCCTAAAGAAAAATATACATTAAGACGCATATTAAAAGAAAAAAAATACCCCAAAATCTTACCTCCAAGATTTGCATATCTTTACGTTTCAAAGTCTTCCGAACAATTTGGCATATCCAGTAAAAATGAATGGATACATGTGTATGTGTATGTATGTATGTATGTGTGTGTATCTATGTGCGGATACAATTTTTCCACGATGATTTTGAGGACACGGATTAACCGATTTGAAAGATTCAAAAAACATTTTACTTGTGTTGAAGAAATGAAGAACTGATTAAGTTTTTGGGAGGCACGTCCAGCGGTTTTGGATATCCAATAAAAAAGTAAAAAATTATGCTATTTGGCTGTCAGAAATTATCATTAGACGTATGCACATCCCGATTGCTTTGAAAAAATAAGTAAACATTTTCAATAAAATGTAAAATATTTGAAAACATTCAAATTGTTCTAGAAGTTCATATTTTTTCAAAAAATTCAAAATTCTAAATTGCATAAAATTGCAAAATTCTAGCTATTTGTCTTAAGGTACGGTGCGATGCACCACTGTCATTCGGATTCGTTTAATTTTTTTTGTATTTATTTATATAGATAATCAGAAATACAAATTTCTATGAGCCCTTTGCATTGAAATTTCTACATTTACAGGTCTCCTCCACTGAGGAGATTCCCCAGTAAGTAATAATTAATGTTAGTAGGTCTTCTTGCAATTGTTTCAATGATTGATACCGAATTTTGACCCACATACACCATATTTTTACAGACTTTGGTGTCAGACGATTCAAAATGAATTGAATATAGAATTCGCAAGCCGGATTATCTGGCGAAATTATGAACTCCCGAAAAGCGTGAACTTCCAAACTAGACAATCGGCAACCTCGATTTAAAATTGCAGAAGTCAATATATAACAATAGAATATTGGTTTATTCGTCCTGTCTACCAATGAATGAATGAATGAATGCTACGGTAAATAAATAAGGTGTGCGTCGGCTAATAAATAAATTCCGTTAAATAGCCCTATTTTATTTTATTTAACGTGAAACGGCCGGTGTCGCTAGACAAAAGCGGCGCGCGCGCTTCGGTACGTTTTGTCGTGCGTCTCCTTTTTGCACCGAAGAAGGGCTAAAACTGATAAGGGGAGGACGGGGCGAATAGGGATCACTATTAGAAATAGAAAAGCTAAATCAAATGAATTTAAACTAGTGGTGTATGGCATCGTGTCTTAAGGCAGATTGCTGGATCATTCCGTATCAAAAATTATTTTTTTTAGGAAAGATTAATATTTTTTTAAACTTTGAAAAAAAAAATAGATTTTTGAGAAACTTTACATTTTTGAAAAAAAATGACTTTTTGGCAAACTTTTATTCTGAAATATTTTTTCTAAGGTATGCCAAAATGTTCAGAAGCCTTCGAAACGTAAAGATATATAAAAATTTTCATTTTTGATTTTTTGCGAATACTATAGATTACCTAACGAGGAATTAACAAAGAGTACCTGCAAATTCTTTTAATTTCATATGTAAACCAGTTACTAGCATTCAAATGTTGCTCGCCTTTAGTGTATTAGGATAAAATATATAAGTGGGTACACTGACATACGACTGTTTTGAAATACGATCCGCCAAAAAAGCGATTGGTTGCTTCGACATACGAGCAAATTTCGAAAAACGAGTTTTAAGCAAGTACGAGCTTTCTAGAAAAATGTTAATAGCAAAATAAAAATATGAAAAATTTCATCCGTTTCAACAATGATTTTCCACCATAGAAATGTTTTAGCTATTTTATGATAGTAAATTATTTTATAATTAGTCATATTTAATTCTATATAAATATTACTTGTGTATGATTTATCTACGCGAATATATTAAATAATACTAATTGTACATTTTATGTTGAGCTCGCGTTTCTTGCTTTTTGTACATTTACAAAATATTATTAACTTCCCGTAGGGTAAGTTAAAGTAATCGCAAAAAAATCGAAAATGAAAATGTTTATATATCTTTATGTTTCAGAAGTTTCTGGACATTTTGGCATACCTTAGAACAAATGTATGTATGTGTGCGTGTGTGTGTGTGTTCGGATACAAATGTTCGTCGACGATTTCGGGAACACGGTTCATCCAACAAATTTTGGTTCAATAATTCAAAAAACATTCGATTCCTATTGATAATGAGACGTGCTGATTTAGAATCTCTTAAATCTGCTTTTTTCAAAGTTTAAAAAAAAAATTAATCATTTTTGGTACGGAAAGTTCCAGAAATTTGCCTCAAGCCACGATGGCATACACCATTAATTTACTTTTATAACGATGCAACTGCAACTGATGGGTTTTTAGCAGTAAAAAGTGAACTGTACTAGAACTAGAAACAATATGGACCTACCTTATGTATGAGCATCAAAAATTTGTCGCGAAAATAGGCATGACCAGGGGGTCATGGTATGATTTCAGTTTTTTCAAATATTAAAAATTTTACGTTGTTGTAGCCCACATGACAATTTATTTTGAGTTTAATTGAAGCCTCTACGTGTCCGGGAAGTCGGTGGAAAATTAAAAAACTAACCTATTTTTCGCCCATTTTTAAGCATTTTTTACAATGAAAGCACTGTTTTGAAAACAAAACTATGTTTTACGCTATGTCACATCTTGAAGTACGACTTGCAGATACAACTGAACAAAATGGTCAAATTGAGTAATAAACTAGTATTTAAATTATTATCAATTTAAGGGTATGAATAACTTACCCCTTCTTTTCGTACCTTGGTCCCCGTCCCCTCCCTTATCGTCGCGCAAACGGTCAAAAATTGCGGACTGCTCGCATGTGCTCGTATGTACGCACGCCGCCGTGTCGCGTTCGCATGCGCGCAATCAGAAGGGGCACGGACGGCAAAGATATCAGGTCGGAATCGAAATTGAAATATTCAATTAAAAATATTGAAGTAAAATTAAACTAGTGGTTCATTCGAATAATGCTTTCTGAATTATAAATTGTTACATTATTTAATCAAAACCTCTGCTCACCAATTTAAGTGGAACAATTATATTTTTACCTGAAACATATTAAGTAATTTAAATTATAGCAGTGGACATTTATAATTAAAACATTTGAGAAACATTAAATTTTAAAATCAAAGGAATTGTATTAGTGAGGAAATTTTTATAAAATTGAAGAAAATTATGCATTAGGTATATATAGTAAATAAAATAGAATATATGTTATGTAAAGGTGTCCCAGAACTCAAAGTCCCAGAAGGTCAATCCAAAACGGGTTGATAGTATTGACCTTAACTCTTTGAAAAAAGAGTCTCACGTTGTTTGGAAATTATAAATTTCAAATACAACCTATAACTTTGGTGAAATTATGATCATTTTTTGTTTATTGTGGTTAATTTTTATTATTATTTGCCCCTTAAGGCAAATTGCTGGAAGTTTCAAATACCGAAAATTTAAATTTTTATGAAAGCTTTGAAATTTTTTGAACTGGCAAATTAGATTTTTGAGAATTTGATATTTTTGAACAAGACTTCCGTAAAAATTTTGAAATTTGTTTTTATATTTTGATTTTTTTTTTAAATTTTAAACTTTTTTTTAAAGCAATTGTGCTTCCTAAAGCAATTTAAGGGATAAACATTGGTACGGAACTATGGAATTATATATATATATATATATATATATATATTAAATTTTATTTTCAATAGCAATCAAAATACAGGACAATTTTATGAGCTATTTTGCTTATGTCATTCATTTGCACACATACTCACACACTTTCAAATACACATACTATAAATTAATCTGATAAATTACTTACTATTAAAATCTCTATAAAATATCTGATAATTTGATGTGCATATGTCTAATGATCATTTTTGACCGCCAAAAGGCATTTATTTTTACTTCTTTCGATCTCGATCTCTGAAACAGTTAGATATTATATTAAATAATTCTTGAGCTATTCTTTAAATAAATGAGCATGAAAGTGTAATAATGTGTTGAATATGAATATAAATATCATTTTGCTAAAAGCAAGTAATCGCAAATATAATTTTTTGCAAAAAATAATGCACGGATCTGGAGGTATTATAGAAAACTGCTCAGAGGATGAGGATATCTTGCAAAAAAGGATCATGTTTGTTAATTGTGACGAAAAAAATCATATAATTTGGGTAATGTATATTACTTCTTAAAAAACTAATAAATGTAATAATACTTATTATAAAAGCATGATATGTAGCATGTTTTTTTGAATTCTTGGAACCTAACCCCTTTTTTGTACTAGTTCTTTGAACCTTATAACACGGATTCGCATAACACGCTAGTTTTCTGGAACGTAACTACCGTTTTGTACGGGGTAGGTACCTGTACCTTAGAAAGATAGAAAAATTGATGAGTGTGTGTGTATGTATGTGTGTGTGTGTATGTGTATGTGTATATGTATGTGCGGATACAATATCAAATTTCATCAAAAATTTCAAAATTCTCAAAAATCTAATTTTTAAAAATTTTAAAGTTTTTTGAAAAATTTGAGACTATTTTGTGCAAAATAGTCAATATGCCATGCACCACTAGTTATAAATTAATTAAATACATGTCCGATTATTCTCCTAATCTTAATTAAAATTGTTAATTAAAATGATTAACTAAAAGTAATTTTTTGCATATCTTTACGTTTCAAAGGTTTCTGAACATTTTGGCATTAACCTTAGAAAGAAATGGATGTATAAAATTTTAAAATTGTCAAAAATCTATTTTATTCAAAATTTCCAAATACTCAAAAATTTCAAAATTCTCAAAAATTTCAAAATTCTCAAATCTATTTTTTTTTCAAAAATTTCAAAATTTTCAACATGTCATGCACTACTAGTTAAAAATATGTTCTATTATTTTTCTAACCCGACCCTCTCCTTGGCCGCTCTCTCTTGTCTAACCACTACCACTAAACCAGACGGCGTATCGCACACTCTTCTACCACCAGCACAACTAGAGAGCGCTTCAGACAACTCTCGTATCCTCGTTCATTCGGTGTGTAGGCTTCGCACTGTGCACAGCTCCGCAAATCAACAACCCGAACAAACTCATTCATTCAGTGTTACCGAACAAACCAAACAACCCTCGCATTAAAAACCTATCGTGTGTACATAGTGAAATAATAATACTGTGACAAAAAACCCAAACAACCCCCCTCAGTGTCGAAACAAATATCAGTTAGTTAAAGTGTTAGTTACAATCTGTTTCCCCAAATGTCCGTAGAGAGGCCTTCGGCGGGCGCGATGCCGCCCCGTGCGCACCTAACCGGCTAATAGAAAAGTCATAGGGTGCTCCTCTCCCGCCGTGTGTTTTTCTTTTCGTTTCTTTCAATCCGTGGGGGGTCCTCTCAGTGCCTTTTCCTTTTAACGGAGAATGGAAGGCGCTTCGAATCAACCCAAGAATGCTGCGATCGCCTCAATAACAATAATCAAATTCATTATTATTGTCGGATCGTTAGTACCAGGTGAGTGACAGGATGATAATTGATTGATAATTGTTTTTTATTAAATTTTATTCGGGGGCGATATGCAACCTCTCCCCTCCCCGTAGGCGACACGAGGGCTGCTTGGGGGTTGCATATGTAAAGTGAATTAAAATTGCATGTTGAGTAATTGATATATATCATGATATTTTCATTATAAACGAATATTTATATTTTAAAAGTAAATTATATTATAATTATTTTGTCTTAATATTTCACCCTTAAGAATATTGTTGATATTAGTCTGAACATATTAATTCTTTATAATACATTATTTATAAATAAGCCTTCTTTTATTACTGATATTTGTCGAAACACATTTGAAATAATTAGCAGTCCTTTCATCAAACTCATAAAAAGGTTAACAGGAAAGCATTCTTTATTAAATATACGTTTCGACACTTGATGCGTGTCATCATTCAGTAAAAACAACGAATGTTCATTATATATTTTTATTATAATATTTAAGGATAATTATATAATAGGTAAAGACATAATATTTTTGCTATTTGATATACGTTAGAATATTTTTTCGAGGATATTTTTTTTTCTCTTTATTGAATTACAATATGTTTTTACAAAAAGGAAGACATTCAGTAATTTTGATGATATATGAAATATTAAACATTAGATCTAAAAGGTTACCCAGTACTAAGCCTTTTCAATTTTGATATATTAAATTTAAATTTTGTGATTATATAGAGTATCTTGAGGATATGCCGAATTAAAAGTGCATGTTGAATATATATCATGATAAATATAATACTATTTTTTTTATAAACGAATATGTATATTTTAAAAGAAAGAAAATAGTCATTACTTGTCTAACTTTTTACATTCATAAAAAAATTGGTAATCGTCTAAAAATATCAATTGTTTTTTTAATAATCTTAATAGACAATCGTTTCTTGTTTTTGATATTTGTCTGAATACATATATTTATTTTTTTAAATAACATTTATAGATAAACATTTTTCGTTGTTGATATTGGTCTAAATATATATTTTTTATTAGGGTTTTTTGGGTAAACAATTTGTGTTCTTGATATTCCTCTGAATACATTAATTTTTTGAAAATATATAAAATTAATAATTAAATAAAAATTTACTATTTTAGATAAAAAAAATTATCTGCATACAGTAATTTTGTTTTAATATGAAATTGATTTGTATTAGTTTTAATATAAATTGATGTATGTTTCTTTTCTTTAATAAATTAATCCAATAAATAAAAATCTAACTAAGTTTTTTGTAGATATTTAGTTACGACGTTTCGGAACTATATTCGTTCCATCAGGTTTTCTGTCAAAAACACTTTTTTATGAGATAACAATATTAATTATGATGATTACAGAGTATTAAAAAAATTTATGAAGAAATGGATTATGTATCTTTTATTTTAAAAAAGTTAGCAAAATGTAAGTTTTCCCATTTCTTATATTTTTCTATGTATTTTTTCTTTTTTCTTGTGGGTTAGGTACCCATTCTTTTATAAGTTTTGTAATATTTTGTAAACATTAATGATATTGTTATTCCATAAAAATTGTTTTTGGCAGAAAAACATGATGATGGAACGTATCTAGTTCCGAAACGTTATAATTAAACATCTGCAAAAACCAATTGTTTTTTATTTAGCAAATTTTTGAAAAATCCAGGATTTATATATTATTTTTTTTTTGTTCTGTATATTCAAATTCAAGAAAAATGATTTTGTATATACTATTTGTCATTGTTTCTAATAATCGTTTGTGATATTATTTTTTTTAATATAATTTTTATAGATTTTGATTTTGATATTCGTATATATATATATTCGTATATAGGTTTTATTTTTTTATTATAAAATTTAAATAAACGTGTTTTGATACTTTGTCAGTTTGAATATAGCTTTTTCTAAAATAATATAACAATATTTTCTTAAGTAATTTTTTATATTTTTTTTTAAAATTTAAATTTAAAAACTTATGTATATATATATATATATTTAATATAATATAATTTTTTATATTTTTCAAAACTATAAACAACATCAATTTTGAAACAAAGCATTTGAGGATAAAATTCAGAAAAAAATGGGATCATACATTATTTAATAGTAATTAGTAAAATAATTATAGTCAATTCATTATGTTCAGTTCTAATTATTATTGATACTTTTATTAATCCAATTGTTTAAAAAAATGTAATATATTTCTGCAATATTTTTAATTAAATAGATTTTGCCCCGAGTGTAACAAAATCACACAATAAAATAGATAATATTAATTGTGTTTATTATTGGATGTTTAAATATATTAATTAAGATATTTAAATTTAAATATCCAAGTGCCTTATTTAAACTTAAATATCCAAGGGCACGTACCAAAAATTATTTTTTTTAAACAAGAAATTCTTTAAATACTAGAATTTCTTCTTTAAAAAAAATAATTTTTGGTACGTAATAGAAGAATTTTGTTAAAACGAATAGAAGATAGAAACGAAAAAGAATTTTGAAATTCTTGAAAAAATTTTGAAAAGAAAGATTTTTTTTTATATTCTGAAATATTTTGGAAATTTCGAACTTTTGATTTGTTTGCAAAGATTTTTTATGAAAGTTGTTATAATCCATGTAAGTCAAAATAGACCTCAAGCTTTTTTCTTAATGTAAAATGAATTTATGTTAAAGCAAAGATGAATTTTATGATCTACCATTAGAAACACTGAACAGTTTTAAACAAAGTTTTTTTTCACAAAAACTTTATTTTATTTTTATTTCATTTTTCTTCTCTCGGATCGTGAAACAATGATGTACAAAAACTTTTCAAAGTGGGTCCGTTATCTGGGGGGTGTGGGTTGGAGCCGACGGGGCCTCGTGGGGGCCTCCGACGGGCGCTGAACGTACATAACCTCACAAAATCGATTCAATTCCGCCGTCCGCGTTGTCTGATGCTCCCATATAATATCGTATATGTAGTCGCATTTGTTTTATTTCCTAGTGACAGTGACTCATAGCCGACGTTTCGGTATTCGGGAATCGCCATTTCAGAGATGGATTGATATAATAGATAATAGATAGACAGAACTTTAGTTAGTTGAAAAACTACTGCTTCATTGTTGATAATCAACTTGTGGTGTGTGGCATCGTGCCTTAAGGCAAATTGCTGGAACTTTCCGTACCAGATTTAAATATTTGAGGGAAAAAATCAGTAATCAATAAATATTGATCAATGATTAATAACAATTCTTTTAAACATTTTCCAACAGATAATTATAATCACTATATATTTTATCGTTCATAATATAAATAGTGACGATCTTTTCGCTCTAAACACTTGAGAAAGTTTATATTAGCAAGAGGTGCTAAATAAATCCATATGACGATGAGGATATATTTCTTACGATTAGATTAACGCATTTGAAATATATACATTTTCAAACTGAATTGTAAATTTGAAATTCATATTTGAAGCATAAAACTTTATATATTTTGAAAATTGAGAGTTGAGTACAAATATCAATACCAAAGTGTGAAAAATTAAAAAAAAAACTGAAGGACATGTACATCAATCATCCGATTTTTTTTAGTAACTTTGAAACAATGTATCTAATTTTTTTTACTAAATTTTATATTTGTTACTAAATTTATAAATCTTAAAATTTAACATTTAAAATAATCTTAAATTTTAATTATATCCATAACAACTGAACTACAAATAATTTCTTAATAAACAATTAATAAATTTATAAACAAATTCCAAATATTCAAAGAAAAGGCCAAAAAAATCAATTTTTAAAGTAATTTTTTCGAAACTTTTAACTAAATCACATTTTTCAATAAAATAAAAAAATACAAAATTTTAAATATAGATGAAATTAAAATAAATAATGCATGCACATAAAATTATTAGATTTTTTATTTAAAACTTAACGTTATATTTAATTTTTTTTGTATATTTTAGCACATAAGAATTTTTATAAATTACTACTATTAAAAATTTATTTTGAACAATTTTTTTATTTATAGTAATTAATATTCATAGTAACCAACTATTTTTAAATTTATATATAATTTCAAAATATTTAAAATATTGATCAAAATAATCAAAATATTCAAAGGATTTTTATAATACTAGATAAAATAAGACTCTACAAAAAAATTTAATATATCCGTAATAAAAATTTAAGAGATCCATAACAACTAAACAATAAATATTTTTTTAATTAACAATTGATAAATTTATAAATAACTTCTGAATTTTAATTAAAAACTTATAAATGTATATTAACAATTCTAACAATTTTTCATTTTGATTAAATTCAAATTTTCAAAGAAATGTACTTTAAAATAAATCAAATATTTGTAAATTTTACCATTATTTATAAAAAAATCTCCACAAATTTATATTTATTCAATGTTCTTTATATTTTATATTATATTATTTAAAAAAATCAAATATGTATTTAACACGTTGATCGATACGATATCAGAAAAATTTGCACATGGGCAATGGTAACTTTATTAGATAAAATAGTTAAAAATGTATCAAGGAAACTTATTGTATCAAAGGAAAAAATATTTTTTGACAAAATTCTTGAAAACTATTTTTTATGTCACACATGCATGACTGACATGGCTCTATATTGAAATTTATATATTTAATTTTTCTTCTTCGACCAAATCGCATATGACATGGATCATTCATATAACTTTATATAAAATTAACGAACTATTTTTTTAAGAAAATTATACCGACTTTTTGGGGTCATTCAAAACTTATTAGCGTCGGACCCATATGACTAACAAGACAATTATTAACATTGACGTTGGTATAATAGTATTTACGAACAATTCAAACCTGGATAAATTCTTACAATTTACAATTTCTTACATATAATTATAAGTTAACAAAATTAAGAATTCATGCCCTAAGACCTTTTCCAAGTGATTGTTTACTATATTTCAAGTGTATTTTTCGAGATTTATCGCAAATTTCCATGCGAGCTTTTTGAGGCCATGTTCGGGCGAAACTGGAGCTTACGACAGTGCGGTACGAATCGATATCGCGGGCGGTAAAAGCGGTAGAGGCGGCAAATTGCCGCTAATTACTTAGTGTCTGCCGCAGAAATAGGGTTTATGGGTTCAGTCGACAGCAAAAAACATAATAGATAATAACAGATAACATCGGATGTAGAGATTCTTGTCGGTGGTAATTATACTGAAACTGAGTATGTTATCGGTTTAGAAATATCGGGAAAGGACAGGTTGTAGAGAGTAAAGACTAATATAGTTTTTAAGAGAAAATTTAAAAGTCAATCGTGCTCTTGTGTAATTGATTTCTAAAAAATATTTTTTTTCCTGATTGTCTAATCTACATTATTTGATTTGCTCTCGAATTAATTTTCTAAATCTTTTAATATCGATGACCTAATCTTGGAGGGCTCGTCGGCTTTGCGGAATCATCAAGCGCCGGTCGCAACCCGGTGTCGTATTTCATGGGAACAATCCTCTTCTGACCGCAATTATCTTTTTTACGACGATGTCGTTAAAAAAATATGTTCCACATTTATTACAAAATTTTAAACGTTAAAATTAATATTTCTTAGAGCTATATTTAAACTATTCATTTCAAGATACAATTAAATAGCTTATCTTATCATTAACACAATCTTATGTAGTATAAAACTAAAATCAATTCTAGTGCACAAATGAATGCAAAGTACGTTGGTTAAAAATAAAAAAAAATTGAATACGATTATTTTTTCACAAGGCGTTTGAAATATGGTCAACATTTATTAGAAAAAGAATAAAATATTAATATTTTAACTAATGGTGCATGGCATCGTGCCTTAAGGCAAATTGTTGGAACTTCCCGCACCGAAAACTAAATTATTAAAAAAAAACTTTTCAAAACTTTGAAGTAATTGGATTTTTAAGAAATTTTAATTTTTTTGAAAAAAAAAATGCCTTTTTGGAAAATTTGTTTTTTTTTTAACATGTACATATGTCTAATGTCCATTTTTGACCGCCAAATAGCATTATTTTTTAATTTTTTTATTGGATCTCCGGAGACGCTGGACCTGCCTTTACTAAAAACTTACCAGTTGTTCATTTCGTCAATACAAGTAAAATGTTTTTTGAATTATTTAAATCGGACACTCCGTTATCTTAAAAACTGAAATACCATTTTCGGAGCTTTTTGACCTGTATTTCCTTATTAGTAGGAATCGAATGTTTTTTGAATTATTTAAATCGGTTGAACCGTGTTAACGAAATCGTCGACAAAAAATTGCATCCGCACACCCACACACACACATACATCCTTTTTTTTAAGGTATGCTAAAATGTTCAGAAACCCTCTGAAACTTAAAGATATAGAAAAAATTTCATTTTCGATTTTTTTTGCGATTACTATAATTAACTTACAATTAGTATTTCTTCTTCTAATAATCTGATTGATAATTATTTTTATTTAGTAATATTTTTTAACTACAATTTAAGTTATCTTATTTTATTCTTCAATACGAGCTATTTCTTTACACGAGTCTGACTCTCTTCCATATTATTATTTCTCCATTAATCTTCTAATGAATCTTTTATTTATATTTCTTTATCGGCATACCCCAATGTCGAAGTGGTCGTCACGAATCATACGATTTTTAGCAGATATAGTCAAACTTTTTGGGAACGGATCAAAATTAAATTTATTTTCACCTGAAGGAAGATATGACAAATAAAGATTCGATTTGTACGAGTTTATATCCAGAGATTTATCTAATGAACTATTTCTTTAAAAAAACAATTAATGTAATTTTACAAGCAAATGATCACTATTCGTATTGTCACTGAATTCTTGTATCATTTTGCATTAAAGTGTGCAATAAATTCTAATAGTATTCAGTTTTTAATTTTGAATTTAGCACTTTTGATAATGTCTGGTGTTAATGTTAATGTGTTAAAGAAGATTGTCAATTTTGATTTTTTGGTATTTGAATTTATACCAGTACATCTATGACCAGTACTTTCATTCTGATGTTCAGAGTATTCAGAAGGTAATTTATTTTAGTAATTACTTTATTTTTTTGATTTAATTTGGAAACTTCTCCGTATACTGTATTATCAGTGCTTTTATTAAGAACACTTTTGGCTAACGAAAATAAATTCGTAAATAGGCAAATAAATGCAAAAAATTACAAGATTCAAAGATGTAATAAAATACTTGATGTTGATAATAATTGCAATTAATTAATATTGCTATTTTTATCTTCTCGTAAGGTAAGTTATAGTAAACGCAAAAAAATCGAAAATGAAAGGTCCTACGGTTTCGGAGATCAAGTGAAAAAGTAAAAAAATGCCATTTTGCGGTCAAAAATGATCATTAGACATGTGCACATCAAATTATCAGATATTTTATATATAGATATTTTAATAATAAGAACAAATTTTGTTACATTTTTTTTTGGGTTCCGTACCAAGACTTTTAATTTTTAAAGTTCACTTATACGGTTCAAACAAATTTCTATATTTTCAAAAATAATCAAAGTTTTATACTTCAAATATATATTTTAAATTTACAATTTATTTTAAAACTGTATATATTTCATATGCGATATACTGCTCGAAAACAGTATATCCTATGATTGATTCATTTGGCATTTCTTCTTTACGTTAACATTTTCAAGTGTTTTGGGTGATAAGATCGTCCTGTATATTATATGAAAAATTATGTGTAAATGCCAAAAATATTGTCATAAAATTGATCACTGGATCTAGACTTTTAGAGTCCATTAGACCTCACCTTGTCCATCGATGCTTCCTCGACAATCGATTTCGAAAAGTTCCGCAAAAGTTTCGCCGCTTCCACGTCCGACGTGGGTGCTCTATCGTTCAATGCCGTCTGCCTTTAGCTAACCTATTTATTTCTACAATTATTAACCCATTTTCTATTCCATCATAATAATAATAAACTTGATACATATCATGTTATACATATTATTACTACTTCCAAATTTTATTGACGACGTTTCGACAACGACTTTGACAACTTTATCAGTTGGAAGATAACTGATAGAGCATGGCATTGTATTCTGATGAAAGCTTTTGTCTTGTGAGCCAATGTTGATGCTTAAAATTAATCAACATTGATGATTGATGAATTATATGGGCTTAATCTTGAATGAATAAGCGTGGCTGTTTTTACTAAATTTTCATCGAATTTTCAAGAAATGTCTATAACCAAATTGCAACAAGAACCGCGAACAATTTCTTCTAGTTTTTTTCTCGGGGCCTTCACAAGTGCCATTATCGTTTCAGTCTGTTTATCAAGACATTTCTCAAAATCAAATATTTACTTGGCAAAGATTTGTTTAAGTTAACACTGGAGATATGATAATTTGGTATCATCAGCGCCTTTTGGGAGCACAATGGATTTTTTGTTCGGAGGTATTACACGTGTAAACAAATAAGATAATATTATCATAATATATATATATATATATATATATATATATATATATTTATATATATATACTAAATTTCATGTAGCCCCTGCTGAATCTGAATCTATGCCATTATAGTCTAATCTCTTATAGTTTTTTTGGTTTCTTCGCCATCATAATAAGATTATGATTCCAGTTAGATACGAATAAATTTTGTAATATTAATCCTGATGACGTCGTCGTAGCTATTTATTTTCCTTGCCGAAGTGTAATTCAAGGAGCAAAAATGCGCCGTTTAACCCAATTTAGCAAAAATGATATTCTCACGGCAAAGTGGCGTCTATTGTTGTATAACATATTACGAAATCGCTTAGACAAACACATACGAATATTGGATACATAGAGACATATATAATATAAATATATATATATATATATATATATATAGGGTGTCCCAGAACTCAACGTCAAGCCGAAATTGGGTGATAGTATTGACGGTAACTGTCTTAAGAAAAATTATCTCACCTTGTTTGGAAGTTCCGAGCTTTTAGGTGCAACTTAGAACTTTAGTGTAATTATTTTTTTGCATATATTTATTGCCGATCAGAATAATATAATATTTTAAGACAATATGCTTGTTGTAAATGCTTTTAAAGAGTTTATCTGTAGTGTAAGAGATTCCTCACTCATTTAAATATTTGTTTGGGTGACCTGGTAATTTTTCGTGATATTTTAGTGAAATTATGACGATTTTTCGGTAATTTAATTTTGTTCATTTAAGCTTTGGATCCGTAATTGTAAATAACATTTCTAGGATCATGGTCAAAAATAATGACACAATTGCTCCAAGTTTTCAAAAAATAATACTTATTGTTGAACTATAATTTTTTTTTTAATCAGACAACTTTAACAGGTTCTTTTTTGAAAAATGTACTAAAGTGTCAATTTAGTAAAGTAGGTATTGTTGGGCGCCGATTAGCTTTTCTCTTCATCAACCAATTTCGTTAGATGTTATTGTAATATCATAATAATTTCAAATTAAACACAATATTTTTCATGTATACTTTTATTTTCCCGTTCATTAATACATTGAGATGCTGTCGTCTATACGAAAATTACACAACTAAGCCCAACTTAAAATTCCATTTTGGCTTTATATAACCTTTTATTTAGAAGAGGGGCTTACTCCTTTTAGGATATGATAAACTAAATTCATTTATATGTGTGAGTGCAAATTATGTGATTTCCCGATCGAAATTCATAGGAATTAATGCGTCGTATGCAGAGAATCACGTACGCATTAAGAAAAAGTTCATGGATCCCATTTCTGATTATAATACTTTTGTTACTCGATATGAGTTTAATACAATGTAACGAGTTCTTGGGATGAATACAATGTTGAGAAACTGAGAATCAGATATGTGCGTAGCTTATATTATAGTTAGTAATATATTAGTTATAGTTAAACCATTGGGTCGCAACACCTCAACCGCCGAAAAAACGCGCGCCCTCGTGCGTCTGTTTAAAAAAACATAAAAAAGCTTCTTGCCATGTTTCAAGTAACTATTTGCACTCATACATTTACATAGTAAAATTATTTCCATAATGTTAGCGTGTATATTATAAAATACGATTACAGTTTTTTTTTCATTTCATGAAATTTTGAATATTTTCAATAAATTTTCTTTCTAATATAGTAGTTTAATGTCATTAGTTTTCAATAGTTGCAATTTCGTTTCAAAGTGTAGCATTTTTCTTTTTAAAATTTCATGATTACAAGTTTATTTTCATATATTTCATTGATAATATCTCAAAATAGAAAGTTCGATTAGTTTAACAATAATGCTGTAAATATTTATATAATGTTAATCATTAATTAATAATACTTTTTTTCTTATTTCATATAGTTTTCATATATAATAGTGTTCTTACTTAATCATGCTATTCATTAACTTAATTTTATTTTTTTGACCTTGTAAATAATGAGGAACTTAAAATATTTTTATTTGTTACAAGTAATTTTTAATAACATGTTTTTTTAACTTTCTAGAATATAACTTTTTCTTTGTAGACTTAACTATAGAATATAATTCATATTTTTTTTTAAAACTTAAACTATTTAATATCTCTTTTTTCATGCTTAAACCATAGAATATAACTCTTTTTTGTATGCTTAAACTATTTATCTATTTCTAATAATCAAAATATTAATTTCATTCTTGGTAAATTCAATACGCGAGAGTAACAAATGTCTTAATCATTTGGTATGAATATCTTTAATTTATTGTTGTGAACTAAAACAGGTTTGTCATTTATTAGTATAGTGCTGTTTACATCGTCTGTTTTAATATTTTTATATGGACCCTTAAATAAAGGCATTAATTTTTTGCATTTTCTCGAGTAAGTCTCGTCACTGAGTAATACTAAATCGTTGATTCTAAATGTCCTTTGATTTGCGTTTTCGTAATAGTATTTTCTGGATTTTGTTTTTGGAGAAGGATTCTTAGTTTTAATTATAGTAGGTTTTTTAACTTTCTTCTTTACTTTATTTGCTTGACATTCCGTACATTTACTTATAAAATCTTTAATATTTCGCTTCATTTTTGGCCATTTATATAATTTTTTAATCTTATTGTATGTTTTTCTTATTCCTAAATGTCGTCCGTGCATTTGTGAAATATGAAAGTCGCATAAAATTTTATTTATCTGTTCCGTTGTTAAGTTTTCTGAAATATTAGTATAGATGATAGTAGTTTCATTTATAGTATTTGAATTTTGTTGAAAACTGTTTGTATCGTCGTTTAAAACTGTTAAAAGCGAAAAGTTTTTCTCATTTGTTTCTATTACATTATTTTTGTCTTTTAATTCTTGTATATCGAAACTTGAATCTTGCTCTTTTTTAAATGTTGTACAAAAAATATTATTTTCAATACATAACGTAACATTTTTAGTTTTGAAATTTATCTGTGCATCAAAATGTGTCAAAAAATCTTTCCCTATTATTCCTATGTCTTTTGTCGGTAAGTTTCTAACTACTTGAAATGGGAATGTTATTTTATTATCATTTATAATAATTTCTAAATAAACTGCGCCTAAAGTTTTGATTTTATTATTTGTGATTCCCGAAATTTCTTTTTGTAAATGTTGATATATTAATGAGTCTAAATGTAGTTGATCGAGTTGTATCAATGAAATGTCACTTCCCGTATCTAATAAAAATTTTGAAAATTCATCTTTTGTATTAGTTGTCATTAATTGAATTATTTCATGATTATCAGTTTCGTTTATTAAAAATGAACTCATAATTTTTGAATTTAGCTGTTGTACTGTAACGGGATCGTTTTTTGTTGATGTTGAAGGTATTGGAATTTGGGATTGTGAATAAGTAATTTGTTCATTATTGTCATAGTTTGTGTTTATCTTGCTTTGTGTATGTGCGTTCATTGAGTTTGTCGTATTTTCTTTATGTATGCGAGATAATTACATGTCTCTTGTGGTTGCGTCATGTTAGTATTACGAGAATTTGAAAAATTAGTTTTAGATACTCTACAATTCGGATCGTTACACTCAGTTATTAAGTGGCCATATTTTTACAAAAATTACAAAATTTTTCATTTCTTTGATTATAATTTTCTCTATTAAAATTTCGTTCACTATTTCTATAATAACACGCTGAAGTTTTATGTCCCGTTTTTTTACAAATAAAACATGTTGGTATAAAATTTTGTGAAAATGTGTTTTGATTGTAATTTGAGTATGTCGGTCTATTTTCTGAAAAATCATTATTTGAAAAAGTTTGATTAGTCGTTTCTTCTTCAACCGCGAAATTTATAGCATCTGTAATATCATTAAATCTGCAACATTTAACTAGGTTTCTTAGTGGTTCTTTTAATCCGTTTTCAAAAACTTTTATCCCAATTTGTGTGTACGTCATTTGAATTATTTCTGCTGCATCTTGTCCTATCATCGTTATGTTACAAAAGTAAATCTGTCTCAAAATTTCTTCTATTTTATCACCGAATTTCTTTACCGATTCGTTATGTCTCTGTCTCAAACTATTTAGTTCTGTGATTAAGCTAGGTATTGTTCGTTTAGTTGCATATTGTTGCGTTAAGTAATATTTTAAGTCGTTCCAAGAATCAAATTTTACAAATTGTATTTTAGCTAGTAATTCTGGCGATAATTTTAACCTAATAATGTTAAGCAATTTTCTCGCTTCGCTTTCCGTCAAATCTTCTGCTAACGTGTCACATGCTAATATAAAAGCTGGCAAAGTTTTTGAATCTCCGTTAAAATTAGGTATTAATGTAAGCGCGATTTGAACATTTAATTTATTATCATTATTTATCATAGTTTGATCCATCACTATTTTAGTTTCGTCGATACGCTTCGCTTCGTTATAATCATTCATTTTTATATTTATTTGTGAAAGCGAAAAAATACAATATTCGAAAAAAAATTAAAATCTTAAATCTAATGTTTTACTAACTTGTATTTTCGTAGTCCTGTCGAAATTTAGGTTTATTTTTCTTCTTTTCGTCTGTTTCTGCTCGTTTCCGTGTGTGCGTTATCTTGGTCCTGCTGCAATTCAGGTTAATTTTCCTCTCGATTTTTGTTCTGCTCGTTTTTCTCTGCTCGTTTCCGTGTGTGTGTGTGGCTGAGTTGCGTGGTTGGATTGAAGATTCACTAATCGTACAGCGATGCGGTAAGGCAATCTTCGGATGCAGATTTCTTCCTCTGGACTTCTGCGTAATTTGACGTGGAAATATCTTAACACTACCCCGTGTTGACCACCGGGTTTTGAGATGCGCGGTTAAAATTTTGGTTTTGAGATGCCAAAATAGTGTCGTACAGGTAACGTAGTTGTAGATACAATCGTTCCACTTCAAAATAGAAAATCCCCGTTTTTGACTATCAGGTTTTGAGAAACCGTGATTAAAATTTTGGTTTCGAGATACCAAAATAGTGTCGTACCAGGTAATAATTTTCAAACTAGAACTTTCCAGGGATCGCCGCTGGCTCCAAATAATAAATGTCACCAAATATTATTAACACATTATTAAAAATACGCTCTTCACAATTTTTATTTTTTTAGAAAAAAATTTTTAAAAAAGTTTGAGAACCGCTGCCACCAAAATGTGTTGGGCGCCGAATAGCTTTTCTCTTCATCAACCAATTTCGTTAGATGTTATTGTAATATCATAATAATTTCAAATTAAACACAATATTTTTCATGTATACTTTTATTTTCCCGTTCATTAATACACTGAGATGCTGTCGTCTATACGAAAATTACACAACTAAGCAACTTAAAATTCCATTTTGGCTTTATATAACCTTTTATTTAGAAGAGGGGCTTCACTCCTTTTAGGATATGATAAACTAAATTCATTTATATGTGTGAGTGCAAATTATGTGATTTCCCGATCGAAATTCATAGGAATTAATGCGTCGTATGCAGAGAATCACGTACGCATTAAGAAAAGTTCATGGATCCCATTTCTGATTATAATACTTTTGTTACTCGATATGAGTTTAATACAATGTAACGAGTTCTTGGGATGAATACAATGTTGAGAAACTGAGAATCAGATATGTGCGTAGCTTATATTATAGTTAGTAATATATTAGTTATAGTTAAACCATTGGGTCGCAACA
>NW_020537020.1:0-25795 GCF_003426905.1 Ctenocephalides felis | reverse complement strand
ATTCAAATTTTCAAAAACCTTTTGTGCATATTCTTAGATAGTTAAACTTTGAAAATATGAAATCAAAAAAAATCGATTTTTTTTGAATTTCTACAGTAGAATACCCCCTTAACTTTGGCATTCTCCTTTGAACTTATAGTATATTTTTGATCTTTAGAGATTATTAGTCTTATACACAGACGTAGTTAATATTAAATTCCATATTCCACAAATTCAGTTTTCTCTATTATATACATTTATTCTCACACAGACACATATAACAATATCACTGTCAGTCACTAATTGGTAAACCACCATAGAATGCAACCACTTGAGACGTATTGAATAAAGACGATTTCAGGTCGTTTAAAGTACCTACTTAGAAATGAAATGATAACATAATATATCATAATATAATTAATTTTATTTATAGAGTAATCTCATTAAATATCCAAGGGACAGATAACATAGAAATGCTACGTATATAGCAATTTATAAAGATTAAAATATACTTATACAAAATAGCAGCAATCATAAAAATCTCTATTTTTTGAATATTTCACAAATTCAAATGTAAAATGTTTATATGTTTTAAACGCCAGGTTTAAAAATACATCATTTAATGCTCACATATAAAGTAGGATTAAAATTAGTGTTTAAATGCTTCCGATTTATTCACTTCAAATTAATTGTTGCAATACTATTATTATTTTGATGCATTTCTTTGAATTTGATTAAACGATAATGAAAACTCTACAACACTTTAGTAGATCACGGTGTTCCAAAATGATATTGCAAAACGTTGATAAATGTTTAAATGATTTATAGGGAGACTTGGTCACTTTTATTTGATCAGCAATAATTTTGTAAATTTACCAGTTAGCTGAAATAAAAGTTAAATAAAATATGTAACACAAACACAACCTAACTATCTAAACAGGCTTATGCTTATAATATAGCAATATATAAGAAAACATATTTTTTAAACAACACTTAGTTGTTTAAAACAAAAAATCTTTGTAAAATCTTTTATTTTTCTTTTAGTGATTATTGTCTCTTTCTTTTTCGTGTTTTGTATTAGTTAAGTTAGATTTTTCTTTATCTGTTTAAGTTTCACCCGGAAATTACTAGAAACACATGTCACAACCGTACCCACAAAATTTGTCACAACCGTATCCAACGTACACTTCTGAAAACAAAACATCAAAATGACTGAGCTAAATTATCTAAGTAAGTAATTAAACACTAATTTACAACTTATAAATTACAAACAGGGCGATCTATCTGTATACAAATAACAGTTATAATGAAAAGAAATCAAACAAAAAATCTTTATTTTGACTATTTAAAAGAATACTGCCTACAAATCATGTTAATAAAAGGGTGCTGACTCGATGCAATAATGGAAACTTGTTCGAACAAACGTACTTCATCTTTCTCCTTTTGAACTCTTTTTCAAATTAGTATGTTATAATGACTGTCACTACCGTACACATTTCAGATTCATATTTAAAAAATATTCTCACATAAAAATGATGTAGGGCTTATAACTTCTATGATGTTTTCTATAAAACTTTAACACTACTTTATGATATTTTCCTTCAGACTTGACTAACACTATTTTATATCATTTTAAATCCAGTTTACACTCGCCTATCCTCATGGCCCAGAAATTTATCACAACAAAACTGGAATAATTAAATAATTTATCTTTATCTTAGCTTTACGACTAGAATTTCTAAAATCATGCAGTTATACCGACATTTCAATTATTTGAACTTAAAGTAGAACAAACCATTTCAAGTCTGATGATGTTTTAATAATTAGAAAAACATTGAATAAGCGTCACTGTTAACGGACATTAAAAATCCGAACTAATAATTAACTTCTACAAAATAAATTGGCACTTACGTACAAATGCCGTTTTCACTTTGCTGAGGAGATTTTCAATTTCCGTAATTTTCTCTGC
This sequence comes from Ctenocephalides felis, assembly GCF_003426905.1. Classification (NCBI taxonomy): domain Eukaryota; kingdom Metazoa; phylum Arthropoda; class Insecta; order Siphonaptera; family Pulicidae; genus Ctenocephalides; species Ctenocephalides felis. The sequence continues at coordinate 23,847 of NW_020537020.1, read as the reverse complement.
TACGCACACTCCCAATATTAACCAATGGAGTTGTGGATATATATATATATATATATATATATACATTTATTTATTTATACATGTTTAAATCGTCGGGATTATATATTCCTATACAAAGTTTGTATGTGTGTATATAGAACCACACGCAGAGTTTACAGCATCCTCTGTCACTAATTGAGTTACAAGTTAATCGCGCTAGAAATCGTTCTACCATAAACATACACGAGTGTATATGTGCATATGTGTAGCTAAACACTTCTATACGTGCAGCTTATTGCATAATGGATTTTAATCACTTATTGCCAATAAATTAATTACTACACCAGAGGGAGTTTAACTTCGGATTAGTTTGATAACGAATGGCAAAAATGGTTCACGTGTAATCTGAGGACGTATGCACAAAACGTGTTTCATTGGGGGAAATCAGGAAAAGTATTAACCATTTAAATTCAATGTTTTTTATTTGCTTAAAATTGCGGTACATTTTTGAAGTAACTTAATGATTTTATTAACAGCACAGCTGAGCAAGAAAATTGTTTTGATTTATTCTACAATAAATAAACCGATAGAAAGATAATTTATTCAATGAATATAATTTAATAGTAATTTAGAACGATTTTATATTAACTTTTAGTAAATGTATTTAAGTCAATGATCCGTACTTTGTTCAATTAGCTTACTGTATTTCATACTTGATGTTTGAGAAACTAGATTAAATCTTTATATTAAAATTCCTAATTTTATTGTAAATTTCATATCTCATTTTGGTAATAATAAATTGATAGTATTTCATCCCATTGTATCTAAGTCTTTGCTATGGTCTAATGTTACAGATATAAATGATTTTGATGCTTCTTGGCTAGTTGCCTATATACTATCTATTATATTTACACTTTATCTGTACGTTAATGAGATCTGAAACAAAATGCAACGAGCAATGACTCGCAGAATTACTGTTTTGTTCCAGGGAAGGAAGATTTAAAATTTCTACCGACGCGAAATCCATGATTTTTCTCATTTTTACATAAAACATTCAAGGTTCTTAACTTTTTTACATCAATAAATTAATAAAATAAAGAAACACGAGCGTGTGCGTATAAACGCAAATGGTGCATTTTGCTCTCGTTTTCACTAAAACACTGCTGTTTTAAAAATTATAAAGGCAATCGGATATTTCTTTATAATAAACAGTTCATATTTTATTTTCAATTATTAGTTTTGGAAAGCCGGTAATTCACATATATCACAATGTTCATGTAACGGGTCTTACGGCAAAAAAGACGCCATATTTTTTTTGTATTAACGAAGGGAAAAATTGATTAAATTATGGTGAAGGCAGGTCTATTAGTTTTAGAGTTACTGGAAAAAAAGCTGAAAGCTGACAGGAATGCAAGTAGAAAGATAGACAGGTAGACAGATTCACAAGTTGAAAGATAGGCAGGTTGGCAGGTTGACAGACATGCTGGTTGACAGGTCGACAGATATACAGGTAGAAAGGTATAAAAGTTGACAAATAATCAGGTAGACTGGAAGATAGCTAAATAGGTGGTCAAGTAGACAGGTAGCCGGGTGATCAGGTAGACAGGTACAAAAGTAGACATGTTGACAGGTTAATACTTAGTTAGGTAGTCACTTGCATAGGTAGACTGTTAAAAAGGTTGAATATATAAAAATTAAATATTTATTTATAAAATCTATTATTTACACACCTAGTCAAGTTTTAAATTCTTTATTGCATCATTCATATTACTAGATCAGTGCAATCTTAAAAAAAATCATTTCATTGCTTAATTAAATTTTAAAACTAAGTTTGTTCTTATTTAAAATCAAGAATTCTAATAATAAATCTTGGTACGGCGAAAACGACAACATTTAATACCGACGGTTGTATTTAGATAGTAAAGTAACTTATTGTCTATATTGTCAATGGCACTAAATTTATTTTCTTGTTTCCTATATATTTACATAGATAATTGAATTTGCATATGAATAATAGCTAATAATATGCTTGCCATATAAATACTATTCATGGAAAATAATTATTAATTTGATCATCTATTAGTCACGTGATCGATTTTTAAGGATTATTAGACCCTAATTCTTCCTCTGGTGATACGTGGTGCTGTTTAAAATTAACCTCATTTCTACACTTAACATTACGTGTATTTTTAGTTCCTAGAAAAAACGTTAAATTTTTAGATTTTTTTTTTATTTTCTGAAATATTTAATAACTTCATGGAAAAAATAAATATATGTGATATCTTACTAAATCCCCCCTCACGTGATATTTTGTGATGATTTGTCAAACCCCTCCCTCCTTTTAAGTCTTATGGTATTAATCGTATGGTCTTATTATTGCCTCCCTTATATGACTTATGTGTGAAAAATCATTGTCACATGCTTCGCTAAGAAACTTTTCTTAACTCCAGAGTTAAGTCATAAATTGAATTTAGTGAATATTGGCTCATTGCCTTCTTTGTTCGCCGCTTTACGATTTACGCAAATGAATTCTGAAATAATAATCATCGAACAAAGTCTCGCAAGAGCGCGCTGCTGGGGTCCCAAATGACGAAACTTATTGTAGCATGGCCGCGCTCTCGTATGGAAATGCCTTATGCAACACGTCCCTCTATCGCAAACACTGCAACGGAACGTACATTATATATACGCGCTGTATGCGAAAACTTTTTTAACTTTATAAAACTTGCCCGAACTCATCCCCCCAAGGCGATATTTCTTATGCATAAATATTTCTCTCTGCAGCCTGTTATATCTTGCAGCAAAGTCTTCGGCTTGTATGATACTTACGTCTCACATATTCTCTCGTCCTATTCACATGGAATTCTTGTAAGTAAACGTGGCGATGCGTTATCAACACCAAGGGAAATGCTCTAAGATCGCGATCAAGATTTCTGATTTCTTTGCTTTTTACGAATTGCTATGCAGTTATAAAGTTTGCATGCGGCGCACATGAAATATTTACATACACGTCTATGTGGGTATACCTGGAGGTAAATTTATGTTAGGATTGACTTTTTTCTGTTTTCTGTAACAAGAAGAGAAGTGCTCTATGCAAAGGGTTAAGTATTTGGAAAATTATTTAAATCGCAATTTGATCAAGGCATGAGTGTTTTTTTACATATTCTAACATCAATCAGAACTAAAGTGCCCTATTAGCTATATTTTAATTTGGAGTACGGGAAAGGGTCATTATTGCTTATAAACAAATTTTAGATCTAACTATTGTATTGATTTAAATTTATCTATTAACTGGTATTAGATTGTTCGAGATGGGTATCGAATTTAGAACTTTAGGTCGCAAAGACCAAAGCTTTTAAGCACAGAAAAGCTTAGGCAAGACTTTATACCTAAAAGTTCACATATATAACTATAAAGTGTATTACAATTAACTTCTGGAGTTTTAACGTACTACGCATAGTAATTTCTAGAGTTACTTGATTCTAATGAATTATAATTCCATTTAAAGAGGTCATTTCAAAGATAAGCTCTACTATCTTGAATCAACAAGCATATAATATGCTTTTATTTGAACATGCAGTAGATATTGTGATAACAAAAAAAACTCGTTTTTAAAAATGTTTTGATGTATTTTATCGTTAAAAGGTATTCAAAATAGTGCACTTGCCTATTTAATGCATTTACAAAAATATGCAGAAAAAATAATAGAGCTTAAATTCTAGATTTCAAAGTATATCAAAATCAAATAGAATAGTGATTTAAAAGTATATGAATATTTAATGACTAATATTCTTACACAATTATAACAGTTTATAATTATTGGCCATTACCATACCGTTCTTGTATTTAAACTTACTTATATGCATATAGTAGGATCCACATATATTACAAATTTTTATATAAATTTCAATAAAATATATCATAAATTTTTTTATATTTATAGAAACTTGCACTCATAAATTCCATGATTAGGAAATTCATGAGCAATATTTTTTAAAATATTAATTTTGTGAATGCTTTTGGATATTATATTAATTTTCAGATACATTATTAATTCTTCTCGTTCTGTTCATCCGACTAAACTTTAAAAAATTGCTTCATGAAAATATGATTCATTGTAAAATTTATTGTCTTTAATACCGGTTTTCATATAGTTACTTTGTAATAATTTAGTTTCAAAATTGTTAAATTTTAGGATACACTGGACCGCTTCTTGCGATTTTTGGTCAGTAATATCATAAACCAATTCGGACGGTTCATCATAGTAAATGGAGTTTATAACGATCGATTTTCATAAAGGATTTTCCGGATATATTTAAAATTACATTTAGTATCTAGTCGATACTTCTGCGTTAACATATGCATTTTAAATTTTCTCATGTCCTCGAAATCCTTCATGTCTGAAACCTGGATAATTTCATATATTTTATTATCATCTCAGGATTGGCTTATGTTATGGTAATGGTTCAATAGCTATAGAAAGATGATTTATGCGATTTAATATTGAAAACATTTTCCACTATTATATCAGGTTAATGCAACATTCAATTTTGACGATATGTTGTGAGGAAAACCAAGCACGTTTTCCTGCATTGAAAATAAAATTATCACTTGTTTATTTATAATATTATCATCATTATAAGTAACTATACATTATAGCTTTAACATGTAATTCATTTATACGTGTAATTTATTGGACAACCAGATTTATAAGGTTATTCCTAAAGTTCATACCCATTCTAATATACTATTTTCAGGAATTATTACATAAATTGAAGTTATTATTGCTATAACATTATCTTTCAAGAATAGAGCTTAAAATATAAGACTAAGCCATTTAAAAAACAAAACTTGAAAAAATATAATAAAATAATTTTTCAAAAAATCAAACATTTTTTATTTATTGTTTTATTGACTTTGTATACGAGTACTTTAGTCATATACAAAATACTTAAATCTATTAACAATTATACTTTTATTTTGTTGGATTTTATATAGGTATATAGTAGGGCATCATATCTTGTAAAGTTAATGAGAAGCGATTTTTTGTCTTATCATAAGTCGTTGTCGTTCAAATGATCCTCAAGGATTATTTACTATAAAAATATATTTGAGAATCTTTTCCATTATAAACTGAAAATTTCTAGTTACACCTCTGGAATAAATCAGTATGTAGTCATTTGTTTATCTGGCACCAGATCAAAATAATTGGGATATTTATTGCGAAGCGCGCGTTTTGTTACGCACAAATAGAAACCATTGTGTTACCAGATTACAAATAAATCCACGAACGACCATGCTACACAAAGATAAATTTAAAACTACACAAAACACTCAACGTGATTTCTTTTGTTTCTCGTTTTGTTTTTAGAACTAAAATAAATGCATGTTCAAAAATGCTACCGGTAATTTATACTCCTAATCCTCTGCTCCTATAATATGGAATTAGTGGATGAAGAGTTATGATCGTAAATACTTCTTTTTAAAATTTATGTTCATCTTTTAAAGACGTAGCTAGAACGATTTACATGCTATTAGTATCCCCAAACTGGGACAATATCTTTTTATAGTATTATTTTTTCTGTAGCCTTTGTCATTAACGACCAATCTATTTTAGAAAAAACTATTCATTCATAGAATTAATTCGTTCTTAAGAAATCCAGCCATATTCCGCGATTGACCAATACAATATTTTATACTATTGTTTTATAGAAACATTTAACAATAGTAGACAAAAATATTGTTTTGCTAGTATTCATTTATATTTTATGGATATGGATAGAGAAAATCTTAAAATATACATATATGAATATTTAGCAATTTCACAAAGCTGTAGTATTTTCAAATGTCTTTCTGGTGAAATGCACTTTATATAAATTCATACGTTTGTATGTTTTTGCATGAAAAATTGACAAATCATCATATTGTATACGTTATTAAATGAAATAAGTATCTATAAGTTTATAGCAGCTGATAGTCAACTATACAAGCACTTACCTTTTATTTCCTTAGATTTAGTGGTGAAATATGAGGTCCTTCAACTTCTCTCAGGAGGTTTATACTTATCCTCTGACAACCTGATATCGAGTCGTAGTGATATCGGTTTTTACTTGGAAATATTGATGTAAATATGAAATCTACAAACATAAAATTTTCCTTCCTGGCGATATAACTCCAGAACGCACGAACCGATTTCGACAATTTTGCATTCGTTGGAAAGGTCTCGGGTTCCGCAAGGTTTATAGCTAATAAAATTGAAGAAAAATTTCAACAGAAAGTGGAAAACATTTTTTCTTTTTTTACATACGGCGTCATCTCTGATAGCATGTACTACAAACTAATATTTTTTGTTTGACTGCTACTCATTTTTCTCTGCTCAGTTAATTTCATGTGACAAACCGGCATTGTGTTCACTGTAAATTTGTGCAAAAAAGTAAAAAAAATAAGTTATTCGTTTCCTAACATTTCAATTGGAAACCATCAAATCAATCACGTGTATTGTGCAAATTTTTATTCAATTTCAACAGCAGGCATTTTTTTTTCTTAATCTTTTAATTACCAAACGAAATGTTACATAAAATGAAACCATCTGGTGGTGAAACGGAGTTCGCCCGGTTTGCTAGTATCATATAAAATTCTAATAATAAAACATATCAAAAAGAGATAGGTGTTGGTTGTCTTCTTGTCAAAAAGCGACGTTGTTCAGGTTCTGCTTGCTGTTCAAATATATATAAATAATGTGATATGCATTTAATATTAACTACAATATTATTCTTAATGAAACTATGATTTTTATAAATGTAATGTATTAGTTAGGTATAAATATTTTTTTTATGAAATATGATAGTTATGCGGGTAGTAACAATAATGTTATTAACTATCATATATTTTTCTATATAGTTTATTTTAAAATACATTCGGATTTAGTGTCCGATTTGAACTTCGTGGATTATATTTTCAATGAATGTTTCATAGTAAACAAGTGATTCATATTCAAACATAGAATAGATTTAAAAGAATATATAAAACATATGTTGGCAATGTTTTTCACATTCGCGTAGGTTATGAAAATAAATGTTTGTTTTTTTTTTAAATAATCGGATTAAAAATATTTGAGCGCTATTTGAAATTCCGTCCGTCACTCGAATATTTTTTGGAAAGATACTAAACTAATATATAGAAAATGCTCTCATATTTTTTTACATTTAATACAAGTTTAAATTGATCAGTGTTATCCGAGTTTCAGTTTTCTATAGAACATTTAATAATAAATTATATATAAATACACATCAATTTAGATGGATAATTCGAAATGTTTTGTCAAAAGCTTAGCGCAAATTTTCTTAGATAGAATAGGTTGTAAATTGTTTGGACTTACGTTGAGTATTATAAATCGAGGTATCAATATGTTGTAAATAATGAATATCTTGAAACAAAAATGCTTTTTCATATACATAAATTTGTTTTTATGGCATAAATATTCAATTTTCATTGGCCGAAAAAATGTGTAGAGCTATTTAGGTTTTCAGTAGGATTTCTAGGAAAAAGTGCAAAAAATGGTCATTCGGATACTTCATCAGAGTATAAACATGAATGTTGAATCATTTATGTTTAATCATTCGAATCTTAAAAGGAAAAAATTAAAATATAAAAATTCTGTAGGGTTTAAATTTTATAGACAGTACAAATATTGTGAGTATTAATATTACAAATTGAGTATCATATTATGACTACTGTAATTATTTATATTAAGAATGATTATACAATGTTTTCAGTTTACGAAGGTATTAATTTATTTCATCATTTGTTATTTTCAGTAATTTGATATGATGACCATATAACATGGGCTTAATATATAATGGATGTTATTCGTGTTTCTATATACATTTATATATATATATATATATATATATATATATATATATATATATATATATATATATATATATTCGGTGTATGGTTTGTCCATTCTTTCAACAGGCCTTGATAAAATCAATGATATATACGACACTTGATACCGTTTCACGCCCCCTAAAGAGTATAAATTCATATGTCATGTATGCGATACATTATACATGCAACTATGGCCACTGTGTCTATATGAAAACATATGGTTTATATTCGAACATAAATCTGACCGCATTCGCAATAAATTGACTTTTTCTTTGAACAATCCATAAATTATTAAAATAAATTTTGGTAGCTTAAATATAATGTACTAAAAAGATTATTTTATTAATTCTTTTACAATTTATGAGTTTTTGAAATCGAGATTTCGAAGGCTTAGTCTTAGCCTCTTAATGTTCGTATGACATTATTTATTACAAAATATTTCCTTGTAATCGCTCTAGTTGAAATGATGTCAAATCATATCTTTCTTTTTTTATTAATTTTTATTGGCCTCGCTTTCTTGGAACATTTATGCCTACATTTATTACCTACAACATTGAATTTTCACATTCTATACTATAGTCCATATAGATTTCTATTTATATTAGTCCATATAGATCATAAATCTACTGCAATAGTCCAAATATACCGAAATTATTATTTTTTTTTAATAAATTTGTTCCTATTTAGGTTCCTACCCCAATGAATTATTAATCAATTATTAAATGAAGGAATAAAGTAGGGCGAGGCAAACAAAACAAACAACTATCTGATTATATTCGGTAAACTCCCAATTGAATCATCATTGTAGGAATGTATTATTTTTGCTATATTTATGCTGTATTTCAAAAATGTGTTACCTGTTTCTTTTTACCCCATGAGCGGAGAAGATTGGGACGGCCAGGGGCACCATTTCTAATGTCTTATTTTTAAAATAAAGGATTTTACAAAATATCTGCTGCATTATTCAATCAGTACAAAATATGCATTTTCAAAAATATTCATCATTCATCATTAACTATTTATTTAATTTATCTCTTGTTAAATTGCTTTTCTTATCTAAATTTACTTTTTTATTCACTATTTTTTATTATTTACACCTTTGCCAGGGTAAAGGTTCAGTTGCTGCTTTTTTCTCCACCCACGCGTGAGCTTTTTTAGAGCTTTTATGAATAATCTATTGAAACTAGCTTCAAATTAACAAAACGTCTTATAAAACAATTCTATAACGTATACTTAAAAATTATATTAAGGTGTCATAAACAAAGCAATAGTGCTCACAGCCAAAAAAAATAATAAAAGAAAATACTTTTGTTATACATCATATTTCCTCTACTTTCAAATATTTTGTTTACTTACTTTATTTTGAGATGTCGGTGGTGGACCTTTTTACCAGCGGACCTTTAAGTCTCGCTTTACTTCACTTCAGTAGTGCTTTTAAGAGATTTATTATTCGTTTATTTTCCAATATTTCTTCTGCACTTGTTTTCAAGCCGTTTTTTTAGTTCAACCTCTCCTTATCGATTTCTTTCTCTCGGGGAACTAAATATTCAACATGCGTTCTATTCAGCTATGTTTTTGGGCAAACTAATACAGAGTTAATACAGTGGCAGGATAATCAGAAATCTCCAAGCAGTAATTCAGGATTAATACGACATTTAATTACGACAACGAAACATTAATTCCAATCTCGAGGCCCAATTATTTTGGGAGTATGCAGGTACACCTGTGTTATATGGTTCCTTGACTACATATATTGCCATCGAATAGACGTGAGCTCTGTTATATATATATATATATATATATATATATATATATATATATATATATATATTCTGTACAATATGCAGGTTTGTAAGCTCAAGCATATATAATTCATCTAATCTATCCGTGTTTAATATAACATAATGCGCAAAGTTTATTCGTTCAAATAAAAACATGGCTTTTCGAATTTTTATTTTTCATGGAAATATGCATATCTAAATTTGTGTGCCACATTAATTTAATTCTGTTTACAATTCCATTATCATATTTGCAATTAGATAACATAATTCGCATAATGATAATTTCTTTTATTATTTATTATATATACGTGACATATTTTATGTTTATTTACTTTGATATTTATTCCATATATATATATATATATATATATATATGTATATATATATATATATATAATAGCTCAACGTCAAGCCAAAACTATCATAAACAAGATTAGAAAATAAAATTCTCCCCAGTAGTTTGAAAATTTTGAGCTTTTGAGTGCAACCTAGAGCTTTGTTAGAACTGTGGCTCTTTTTTGGTTATTGTGATTACTTTTTACTAGTTTAAAATTTTTAAACTTCGAAACCGTAACCTTAATTAACATTTCTAAGACCATTTAAAAATAATGACACAATATGTCTAAGTTTATTGGAATTAAAACTTTTTGTAAAGCTATAAATTCAAATCATCATCCCTTATTCGGCAGATCATCATGCAAAACTAATCATTGATAGTTCTTATCGACTTTCATCAAATGATTTTTAATAAAAAGTATGAAAATATGCTTTTACTATTGTAATTACACAACTTCAACATAAACATTTTACTATTGTGTTATTTGATGCTTATGTTATGTGCTCTACATATGTATTATTTGCACGTATTTCTGCTCCAAATCAAGTAGCCTGTGCATTACCCGACCGCAAAGCTTTGTGAGAAATGTTTTGGCAAGCAAACGGCTAAACTAGAAAACACATTAGGCACCATTAGACCAATATACAATGTATCTAATTGCAATTTAACAGTCGCGAAATTGCGATAAATTTCAGAGACGGTATCATAAGACAATTTGCTGAAACTCCATTGAAACTTAATAATCATCTCACTGTCTGCAGCGACGCTTATCTGATGATGTTGAGTAATTAACAAGATGTCGGTAATAAAGATTCGAAGCAATATACTTGGTGAAAGATTATCTCATTTTCGCAATTAACCAGAATATAATTACGTGTTTTGATGCAAATAAAATATTGGGCTTATTGTTGCCTTATCAGTCTTATTATAGCATTTTATGGTTCTGATATTGCATCGTGGCTTTAAGGCTCGTTTGTGTATGTTCTAAATAAAATGGAAGAATATAGTAAATATGTTTGCTATCATCAATTAATCAAACTAAAATATTTCATTATTATTATTTATCAAATAATTGACTAATTAGTTAATGATTGAGTAACCAACTATTCTCAGTTTTTTATGAGATATTGGGATATATCTCCTAGCTAACTTTTTATTTCAAGCCAGGTCAATGGTTCTTTTTTTTGTCATATTTCTTATATAGTTATTCATACTTGAATCATACTTGAATGGGGTAATTTGCTGCAATGAAACATGCAAAATATATCAGTGATTCCCAAAGTGGTTCACATGTGCCTGGGGACTATGACAAAATTTAGCAGGTCCACGTCAGCAAAAATCATTTTGTGGTATACTATTACAATCTATAATAAAAATTCCTATATAATATTTCCAAATAAAATAAAAAGAAAATAAAATGATTGTTTTTTCATAAAAGTTTGTAAAGCAGCATAAGTAGGCATTCGATTTGTGGTCGCAATATGTTTAATCTTGTAAGGACCAAATTTGCTAAGCTCGGAAATATTCTTTGGGCTTTTTTTTGACTGTCCAAAAAAGTTTAGGAATTGTTGATCTATATATTCTTTATATTCATGCTGTTGTTCAATACAGGTTGATATTCATGTAGGTAGCGCAGAATTTGAACCAGAACACCTTTGGTTAGAATATTCATAATACTTTTTTTCCTAGATTGATAAAATTATAAATGATATTTAATAACTGCATATACGAAAGGTGCTATATGTCTTGCAAAAATTAATTTTAGCATTGTTAGCATTATTGCATATCTCACTATCATTGTTGCTATACTAATGTCGAATTAAATTATTATAACAGTTATTTTTTAAAGAAGTGCATGATAAACAACATGTATAGTAAATAATGAATATATATATCTTCTTTCATTATAACTTAGTGACAAATCAGTGATTGTAATAAGAGCTGCAACAAATACAAAATATTTCAACAAATCAGTGTTTTATACAGTCCAGAGCTACAAGGGTTAAATTATAACCCAACAATAATCTGAGTTATCGAAGAAGAGTTTTAATAAATTCCATAACTACGTAACATAAAATCAACTGTTATCTTACGAATAATTCGCCCAAGTACTTCCCTGTACAGATTAATTTGTGAATTTGTAACGGAGTATTTGCTTTTTTTTCCATTTGGCACTAGATCGCCGAATCGAGAGTAAAATAAAACGATTTGGCTCCGTGTTTGACATTTTCCGGCTATTATCTACAAAAGCCTTTTTACGTTTCAACGTTGGCAATGTGTTCGATGTAAACGCGTTTAAAGTTGTATGCGACGGTTGTTGCTTCATTGCCTCTGGGAATTCAGTCTGATGTCCCTTAATTATAAAATGTAATTTGCAGTTTATTCCTAGGCACTGTTCGATCACCATTTTATTTTCATCGTGTCCAGTATTATAAATGAATAATTGGTAGAAATTCTAATTTTAGTTCTAGTAGAAGAAAACAAATACTACGCTGATCGATTCATAATTTAATTAATAAACATAATTTGATTAATAAACAGAGTATGGGTTTTGACATTCAGAAAATTACATACGATTTTTTTTTCAATTACAAAGTTTCTATTTCTTTCTTGTTTCGTTACTTACGACATACAAATTAATCCTACGGTCTTTTCCATTTCGTTAAATATTTATGCATATCTTCTGAACGATGACATAAATTATTGTTGAAACGTATGGTAATGTCAATAAAATTCAATTATATATATATATATATATATATATATATATCACAAACATAAGTACGAAGATTTCGATTGTCTCCATCGTCCGAAAGAGATCAAGCCAGACGTATAAATTGTAGTCGGCACTAGAACACGCTAGTATATTATAGAAAATGCTATCGCAAGAATTTGGACTATAGCCAGGATTTTATCCAGGCGGCTATACCTGCCTATGTGAACATAGCCGAATGGATCTGCTCTTCTGGTGTAAAACGGGAAAGTGTTTGAACCGTATGTTAAATACAAGAATGATTGCCATCCTTTGTTAGGATAATGACCGGGTGTAAATAGAAATTGTGAGATCTTTTTGGTTGTTTAGATGCGCGTTCCTATCAAATTAAAGCGGTGAAAATATTCGGTCAAATTCCATAAAGTAACAATACACAGAATAAACTAGTGGGGCGCATGGCATCGTGCCTTAAGGCAAATTGCTGGAACTTCCCGTACCAAATTTTTTTTTTTTTTAAAAGATTAACATTTTTGAAAAAAAATTACTTTGAAAAAATTTGATTTCTGAGAAACTATAAATTTTTGACAAAAATTTACTTTTTAAAAAAAAAACTATTTAAAGAAAAATTTATTTTGAAATATTTTGGAAATTCTGAACATTTTCAAAACAATCGTACTGCTTTAACTGCATATAGACGAAATATCGAAGCGCGTAAGCGACGCGTCGCCGTCTAACGGATAAACATTGGTACGGAACTCATAGGAATGTAAACAAAAATTTATATTTATTGTTGAAATCTCTATAAAAGATCTGATAATTTGATGTTCATATGACTAATGATGATTTTTGACCGCCAAATGGCATTTTGTTTACTTTTTTCACTACATCTCCGAAACCGCTAGACCTGCCGTTATGAAAATTTGATCAGTATTTCACCGTGCTAATACAAGTAAAATGTTTTTTGAATTATTCAAATCCGACGCTCCGTTCTCTCAAAAACTGAGTTACCGTTTTTGGCACTTTTTGCCCCACATCTTCGGAACGGCTAGACCTGCCTTCGCCAAAAACTAATCAGCACGTCTCTTTATCAATACGAATCGAATGTTTTTTGAATTATTCAAATCGCTTCATCCGTGTTCCCGAAATCGTCAACGAAAATTTGTATCCGAACACACACACGTACACGCACACACACTAACATACATCAATTTTTTCTAAGGAATGCCAAAATGTCAAGAAGGTTTTGAAACGTAAAGATATATAAAAATTTTCATTTTCGATTTTTTGCGATTACTATAACTTGCCCTACGGAAGGTTAATAAACTCTGGAATTGAAAAAAATTCATATATAATTTTCCGAATTCTAAACCCGTTCTAATTATTTTTCACACTATATATTTTGAAAATTTCCATGCAATTGTTTTCATAGGTTGCATTATAATTCAAATCACAAAATAATTCATTATCGAGATATTCTTCTGCCAAATCCATATAAGACAAAGAACTGTCTGTAATTTATTCTCATTATCAAATTTTTGTTTTTTGATACGTATTTAAATATGTATATTTAAAAAAAGTGTGAAATGTTGATAAAACAGGTTTTATTACCAAACTTGGAAAATGATATATTCAGAATATGATAATTTAGCGGCTATCTACACATTTCAATGGTTCGCTTCTTATATCCCATATCATTTTCACATAAAACATAACATACACAGTCGCAAATACATACGAGTATATAATTTGCATATACAAACGTTTACTTGTGGAAATCTTCGTGTGCTAGTATAGTTTTTCCACAGTTCAAGATATATTTATGACCTTATGTCACCTTTCGCGCGCATAGCGACTCGTATTTATGACCCGACCATTATTTATATCGTATTTAGGAAACGCCTTCGTAGAAATAGATGGAAGAAAAAAATATGTTTTCAAAGACGCTGTCTCTTGTACGTCAAGATTCTTGAGAATTTACATTTACTTTCAGGATTACTTTCTAAAACATCAGGAAATTATTTAATTTGGATTAAAATTATTTAATAACAGCTTAATAAGGGGAGGTTCATTAATCACGTGATCGACCTTTTAAGGATTTTTGGATCCCCCCGCCCCCTTGGTGATACGTGGTGAAATCAAAATTAGCTCCCCTCCGCCACCAAAGACCACGTGCGTTTTTAGTTACGAGAAATTTTTTTTTTTTTTTGAAAATGTTTGGATTTTTTTTAAATTCAGGTAAAAAGTTAATACACCTGATATCTTACTACACACCTGCTCCCACGCGATGTTTCATGATTTTTTGTAAAACTTTTTAACTTTTGTAAACGTTTTTATTAACACGTTCCTGGACAGTAAAAGTTTCAGCGAGTTGTAAAAATTGACCAGAATTTTATTTTTAAATTGTTTATTATATCCGAAATTTGAATAAACACTGATTATTAGTGTAGCCAGATTATCATAATTTAATCGTTATGCACAATGAATGCTATAGCATCCACGTCAAGTATTACACTTACATTTTTGCCAATTTATTTGTCCAAACTAATTAGTGAATACGGAAAAAATAAGATAATGCGAAAATACCTGAAGAATCAGTTAGTCATTAAGTTAGGTATTATAATTACCAAAGCTCAAGAGAATATAAAATTGATTTTGAAATAATTGACCTTAAATTTTGATTCAGCCATAGCATTCACGTCCGCGCACGTGTTAATTTTTTTTTGTAATTAAGTTATAAAGCAAAATTTCTCATTTGAATTCCTCAAAAACACGAGTTTTTCTTAATTTGTATTATTAACCAAATGGAACTTACAAATGCACTTGTTTTACACGTCATTTAAGTAATTGCGTTTTGCGTGCATGTTATTGCACTTTTTATTAGTGTGTAATCAACTTAAGATAATCTTCATGGCTTTATTGTTTTGTTTTATATATCAGATATTTTTATACTGCACATTAAATAGTCACTTACAATGTTGTATTGAATAATCAGGTAACCACTTAATTACTTCATTAAATTGCTAAGTGGAAAATCGTCTAATTGTTTAAATGAAATTAGAATTTTTTTATTTCTGTTAATATTATTGTTAATTGTAAGATATGCCAACGAGAACATAATGTTCAAAATATTTTTGCTATCCCCTCAATTTATGTATCTATTTTGACTTTTAAATAATTATGCCATCGCCACCCCTAAAATTACTAAAAAAAACAAAGTGGCAATTTGAATCTCTGTAACGGTTGACAAGATTATCTATTGAAAATATTGGTATTTAAATAAATAATAATTTTGAAAACCTAATTTATAGTTGCATATATTTAGTGTTTGGTCCATTGGTCATTTTGTTACAAACTTGTTGTTGTGAAAATGTTTCACAGTACATCTAAATAATTCAAGATGTTGTTTCTTCTATTTTTTAGATAGAGTAAGAAAAAATTCAACAAATATTTCAAGAAACCATCGAATTAAACTTTCTCTGCAAAATATGTCAATAAGATTATGATCTACATTAATAGTGCAATGCTTTTTATAATTATTTTACTAATTATAATAACAAAAACTTATTTTTATAATTATTTTACTAATTATAATAACAAAAACTAAGTTTTTAATCATCTGAATATCGAAGTTTAATAATTTGTCGCGACGTGTCGACGACAACAGAGCACCAGTATTATTTGGCCAGCTGCCAAAGAAATGTCAATATGAAAAAACCTGATAAATGACAATGTTTAGTTTCAGACGTTTTTATTATACCTTTTAGCAGTTATTTTAATATACACGATTAATAGACTAAATCGAATTAAATAATAAGAAGGAATAAAATTTACTTAAAATGCTTATCAAATTTTTACTTACATAATTCTTTAATTGTCATGCGAATTAAAAAAAAAATTCATATAAATCGACAGATTTTATTATAATTTTCATATTCGAGTGATTTAAGTACATTCGGTTTTATATCATTATAAGCAAAACTTACAATCGTGTCTTGCTTTATTAGACGGCAGACCTTTCATGTTTCGAAATTTCTAATTTTGTTTTACTTTTTGTTGAAAATTTTATATCAAAATTAAGAGTAGGTCCTACTAGAGAAATTATTTTACTGTAATTGAGATGAAACATAGTTAGCCTGTTATGTAGATGGAAATAGACCATTAACTGAAATAATAAATTCATTAAATGTTAATTAAATAATATTACTAAACAACTGTTATATACTAGAGTTTTATATCAATATCTAAAACCAAAAAAAGAAACAAGAGAAAATTTTAATTTTTTACTTTTTAAATTATGTGTAATTATGATAATGTTATATTTATATAAAGTTTGAATAGATTCTTAGTTGTGTTATAATCAGGTGTTGAAATGCAAATTATACGATTTTGTGATACAGTGAATTTATTTTTGAGAATGTGTACTTATACTATTTGATTTTTTTTAATATCATTGGTGAGGATCACTTGGATCAATTAATTATTTGGTGGACTGTAAGTAAAAATTATCCGTTCACCACAAAAAAGTGAATAAAATCATCTATTTACTTTGCTAAATACATTGATATTTAATTTGCTAGCAATAACTCTTAATCCTTTTGCTAGACTTTTCAAACATATAATGAAGTACAGTAGAACCTCGGTTATACGGATTTGCGATTATCCGGACTCCCAACCGCGACCAATTTATATGTATGTACATACTTACAATTCGAATTTTGCATGATTGATCCTGCAGTTTTGTATATGTATGTGATGAAATCTAAGAAAATTATATATGTACATCCATTCGATTATCTGGATGTTCGATTATCCGAATGCCTATCGACAACAATTAGTCCAGTTAATCGAGGCTCTACTGTACATACAGATTCCGACGGACCTCGGATTAAATACAAAAAGCCCTTGTTGAATCTTGACCAATGATATATTTTGTTGATAATATAGTTTCAGAGTTTCACCTATTTCATGTTATATGACAAAGACAGTCACATCGATGTTTTGAAAAATTCATCCGTTAAAAGTTTGTACTCATTATCAGAAAAGTTCACGGATTCTCTAAATATGAGAACACGTTTTGCTAAAGTGGTGAAATTAATATACATCAATTTATTGATTCACTACTTACATCGTTCTTTTATTTTATTTATTTTTCTAGACTGAACATACGTATCTATTCTATAGATTCCTCCATTGTCTAGTTTAACAACCATTGCACTATTACATTTCAAGGAAATTTAAGTGACCGTGCTCGACCCTCATAAATGCAACTGTGTTTATGCTTTATTTTCATTTTCGTTTCTCCGGAGAAAAATTCTGCTATAAATCTGGCGCTGCAGTGATGTCACATCGCGAGTTCATAAGTGCGACGTGTACGCCAGATCATACATGTATCATCGCCGAAGTTTTTTCAAGTTCTCATTTTACCAAACTTGTTTGCACGCATACCACTTTCTTATGTAAACACATACAGTTCACAATTTGTAGTATAAGTGCATACAAATAACATAAATTGTGAACAAATTTTTATTTTAGCTTCCAATTTTAATATTTCTAACGTAATACAAATTTCTATTTACTATTACCTTATTTTTTGCATTTTTGCTAGTGTGAGGTTAAGTTGGTTCCTTTTACCCTAACCACATGTAAGCTTTTGTAGAGGTGACATAAAAACTTTCTAATGAATGTAGTAAGATAAAAATAATCAAATAAATTATATTAAGGTATCGTAAATTAAAGTGGACCTTTTTACCCGCGGAGCTTTAAGCCCCGCTCATATTTGCTTTATAATTTCACTATCTATTTATATATGTAATATAATGAAATGTGTATAGTAAAAAAAATATAACTTCAAAAAATTCAAAAGAGTGTTAGAAATGATCAACCCGTAATCAAGATGAAAACTAAAACGCCAAATAAGAAATTAAGCTTTTCCATTGTCTTTGAAAAAATCGGAATTAAAGATCAGTGAAAAACGTTCACAAATAGACGATAATTAACCAGTTATCGATCCGGTTAAGAATGATTAATGAAATTGGGAAATATCGTAGGAAGGTGAAAATTCAATAATAAGCATTGGTACGGAACCCATAGAAATGTAAAAAAAATTATACTTATTGTTAAAATCTCTATAAAATATTTGATAATTTGATATGCATATGTCTAGTGATCATTTTTAACCGCCGAATGGCATTTTTTTTTACTTTTTTTTATTAGATCTCCGAAACCGCTAGACCTGCCTTCATGAAAATTTGATCAATTTTTCATCTTGTCAATACAAGTGGAATGTTTATTGAATTATTCAAATCGGACGCTCCGTTCTCTTAAAAACTGAGATACCATTTTCGGCACTTTTTGCCCCATTCAAATCGGTCGACGAAAATTTGTATCAGCACATGCATACACCCACGCACACACACACACACACATACATCCATTTTTTCTAAGGTATGCCAAAATGTTCAGAAACCTTTAAAACGTAAAGATCTACAAAAATTTTCATTTTCGATTTTTTTGAGATTACTATAACTTGCCCTACGGGAATTTAATAAGTGGTAGGGTTGGAAAATCTTTTATGATTTTTTTATTTAAAATTGAGCTTTTTCATGAGTTAAAAAAAATATCAATCGAATTTCAGTCAAAACCGTTCACAGACAGACTGTTAGAAATAAAGAATGATGTACTTACTCACTTACAATTAGTATAATAATTCTTACAAGAAGAGGCTTATGGTAGGAAAGTGAAAATTTAAGATTATATGTGTTTTTATATACGCATTATAAAAAAATGAAAAAATTGAAACTTCACCCTTAAAATAAAAAAAAATTGTGGTAGCCGACTCTTACGACTAGAGGATATACCTAAAAGTTTCTCAAATTTTCATGACGGTCAGATGTATGGTTTTATGAAGGCATAGGACATACACCCAAACAAAGCTGGACATACATCCATTTTATATATATAAACATGATAATTGCATAGTATGAGTTTTTCATATTTAATTTGAAAAAAATCAATTTGTTAAGTTCAGTACTATCACACTCTTTCGGCTTGACGTTAAAGTCTGGAATTAATAAATATCTTTCCGAATATGTTTATGCTTTTCAGTTTCTTACCGCTTTATTATTATATAGGCAATTTCTCTAAGTTAACGATTTTTGTACCATTATTTAAATATATTACAAATTAGTAATGCATCCGTCCTTTATTATCCATGTATCCTGCAAAATATACGTTAGCTCTTCGGTTAATACAAATGTGTACGGTGGGAAAACGCAAAATATATATTGAATCACTTCCCGTGAAATTTGAATCTGCCGCCACGACGAATGAGGTTCCCGCACGAGCGGAAGGACACCGAAGGGCGGAGAGGGCAAGTCCTCGGCGGCAAATATAAATCGATATTACAAACCCTAGATATAGAAATACGCGTCGAGTACGTAAAGACAGAATACGGAATTATTATGCATCCGTGGGGGTTCTCGTGTGAATTCGAATGTATGAACGGATATGTCAACAAGTATAATGTTTCATAGGACATGCGGGGTTTTTGGACTTATTGTTTTGGCTCGCCATATCGTATAACATCACAAACTTGTTGAAATAGTCAAATGACTCATCCCTCTGAGGAATGCTTCTTCAGATTTGCATAATGCGATCACCAAGGTGTATTTTATTTAACAGTGAAGTTTTTTTTATTTTTTTATTTATTTATATACATTATTTTCATATCTCAGACAGACAGAGGTGTCTGGTATAAGAGATTATGAAAACAGTTTTCATAATAGTTTCAAGAGTTTTCATAAAAGTTTCAAGATGTTTTCTTTATTAATATATATTACAAACAACTACATGATTTAATTATGTTTATTTTACACGCTTTTAATTGCTGTTCATTTTTACCCTTTACCGTGATTTATGTTCCCACACACTATATTAAACATACTATAAATCTGGTAATTACTTTTAAACCTACACTTTTACTATCATTAGAAGATTTTTACGTGGTGTGTTATCTACATTTTCATTACTCATTAACTGCTGATTTCATTTATTTATCACATCAGATAAATTTTACGAGGGAGTAATGATACATAATACTTAGAATGGAGTATACACAATATATGTTTTAATAATGCTCAATATAACATTTTTTTGTAAGCCTCACTCTTTCAAATAAGAGATAAGAGAAGTTATTTGACTTGGTAAGAAATGATATAATTATCAAATACAAGTTTAATAATATAATTTGTTCAAAATAATTACGAGTAAAACAATGAAAACTTAATAATAGCACATTTTTTTTGTCATTTTACAAATGACTAACGCATTTCGCTCACATTCTGTTCAAATTCAATCGCACATTGAATTTTGAAGGAGGGCCTCTCAAAGTGGACCAAATTGAAAAAAATAAAAAATTTATAGTTCAACGAAGTATCCTAATGAAATGGTCATAATTTTAACAAAGCTCTGGGTTGCCCTTAAAAGCTCATAATTTCCAAATAACGTGAGATAGTTTTCTTCATAATTTTGTTCTGGACAGTTAAGGCCCATACGATCACTCAGTTTGGATTTGACGTTAAGCTCTGCGATACTCTATATATATATATATATATATATATATATATATATATATATATATACATTATTGTTCAGTTATATTCGTGTTATCTCTAATACCTACAAATAGTAACTCATTTACCTTTATGATTTCCTAGTAGCCGGATAAAATCATACGAAGGCGCAAACCGTATAACGATATATCTATATATAGATTAACGCACGATTCTCTTCGTAAAAATAGATATAGAATTCTGAGTAGGAGGGTAGGCTTTCAAAACCTAATGGTCGTATTGTGTGCGTTTTGATTAATATATGATGAATTATATGTATATATATATATATATATATATATATATATATATATATATATATATTAAGCAATCCATGTTCTGTTGTTCTCCTGTGTTGATTTATTTACCAAAAATATGTTTATAATTTGAAGTATATAACATTTTTGGTTTATTGTGTTTAGTACTAATATGTTAGGAGGCCTTGTTAAGCTCATCGATTCCTATTGATAATAAAATATGCGAAAATGATCGATTGACAACCCATGACCTATTTCAGTAAATCAGAGCAAATCATTGGTAAAATTCTTATTATTATTAAAATAGGCATATATGGTTCATTCATCCATGGCTCATTTGGGTGAATCAAAAAATCATTGTTAACATTAAAGAGCATCTGCATTTTGCTCTCACGGCGGCTCTTCGGATAGAATTTCAGAAGTTTTGGAAGAAACTTTGCTGGCACACGTTCCATGACAAAACCTCATAATAAATGATTGACACGCGCCGAATGGTAGTAACTTCTCTTTCGGTAATTGGACAATGTTCAAAAATAATTTTTATTCACAGTTTCAACGATGTCTCCTTCATTTCTGATTGAATCTTCTCTTGGTTTTAGAATATTTTGGTTGATTTTGACACTTGGAAACATTCTTACAGCCTCACTGCTCACATTATTATTTTAATTATAATGTAATCATTTTATTAAAGTTCCATAGCTTTCGATGACTACTTCAACTATAATTGTTAAAGTTTATCAAAAATGTAGCTTTTTTTAAACTCTTTCACAACTATGATGATACAAAGGGGAATCGGAAAAATGCGCCTGTTTTTTCTCGCTAGAGTGGAATTTATTGTCAAAATTTATTCGAAATCGATTCGGAAAAGGCAAGACTTATATTATTACGTATTCCTTTATTCTTTCGGCTGTGCATTTGTGGCACAGTGTTTGTTCACGTTATCTGAGAGCAATGCATTTCGCGTGGCTTTTGTGAAAATGTTGAAACGTTCTAAAAACCGAACGCCAGATAACTTGTTTTGCAGAAAAGTACGGAGGCATTCGGAACATTTATTTCATTGCGAGTACTGTCGGGGAAGATAAGGCGGAGGCAATAGTAAATCTAAGTTTGCATAAAACAAGTGAAATAGTGGGTACTATTCACAAAATAATTCAATGGTAAAATTTAAATATTTCACTGATTTCTAAAGCTTTAACTTCCAAGTTTTTTGAGAATTTAATACAATGAATATCTATCAACTATATAGAAAGAAGTCGCTTCTCAAAGTGCTCATCTTGCCAAAAGATTTTGTCCATGCAGTCCCTGTAGTATGAGGTAGAACTCAAGTTATAGATCTCTAATATGATCTCAAGTGTTAACCTGCTCTCGTGGGTATAGGTGCATATAAATTATTTTTAAAAAACAAATAATACTTCGAATAAAGTCATACAATAATGTCAAAAGTAGGGTTCGTCGGTTTTCAAAAACCGGTTTTAAAAAACAGTTTTTTGACGAAAATTATGGAATTCAAAAACCGTTTTTTTGTAGAAAAAGCTGGTTTTTACTTTATAAATGGAAAATGGCAATTATAGCCAAATATAAAAGATAGTAGCAAGCGTATTGATCCTTGGAATCATATTGGTTCAACAGCATTTTGAATCGTATCAGTCTGCTATGGTTCCCAGAAAGGTTTTGTGTTATCTTTTGTCTAATCTATATATTAATTTAGATTTTTATACCAGTGTTCATATGAATTTATATCAGTGTGACTTCTTCTTGAAGATGTAACTCCCACTACTCAATCTTAAAAAAAAACAGTTTTTAGCCCCAGGAGCCACAAATAAAAGAACAAAAAACTTAGTATTAGTATAACAGGCTTCAAAAACAATTAAGCTCGGTGGCAAGTAAGAGAGTATTTTCTATTTTAGGAAATATTGTAGGAAAACAAGGACACGTCTAAGTAACAAATCGGTAGACATTCTCAACTTTTTGAAATCATATTTTATTAAACAAAAAAATTAAACTAAAATTTTTAAAATTAATTAATTAAAATTGCTCTGAATAGAAAATACTCGGGGTATAGCTCAATTGTTTTCACAACTAAAATTGATAATAACAAGTATAATATAATAACAACGTGCAGCTAATATATTTTTTATTTAAAAATATATTATTTTTATTTATTTTAAAACTGTTCTTTCACTGTGATAAAAAAATTATTCTTATATATGAAAATGATGCATGAATAAGGAATAATTATTTTTAGAGTTATTTAATCTAGGTAAACCATTATTTTTTT